>NC_044035.1:327950748-328250791 GCF_901765095.1 Microcaecilia unicolor
ATATGCTTTGAGATCTGCGACCTTCAATTGAGGTGAAAATGGACCTTGCAGAAACTTTTGGCCTGCTCATTGCTTTAGTAGCTCCTGCTAAGGCCATCTCAGCAGTGCTGACATGTGGTTGTCAGTGGAAAGAAATAATACTTTGGGGGATGGACATGAGAAGTGACATGCTAGAGCTTACCAAAATGTCCTTGTACACATAAATCTAATTTGAGAAAAAAAAATACCCAATGCTTATATTATTTAAGGAAAAAAGCCCGATATAACAAGTCTTACAGTATAATATTAACATAAGAGACAAAGTATATATTTTATTGTTTTGTACTTTCATTCAATAAAGCAAAGCAAAATTCAAATAATAAGTAAATAACATTTGTTTGCAACCCCTTTGAGCCTTTAAAATGATCAGATTCTGTTGAACCTACAGCTTAAGTGATAGTTGGTAAACAGAATTACGATCTTATGTACAACTGTGGCATTATACACAACTGCATTTCTTCTGCAAGAGCCCTGAATGCTGTTGGTGTTTATATTCACTGCAGAATCTTGCAACTTCAAATAATAAAATCAAGACCGTTAAGCTCTTTAGAATCGCCTAGGATACATTTTTCTAAATATCATAATATTCTTGAAACACAATAAAGAATTTCTGCAAAGGAATTTTATTCTGCATACACTGAAGGGCCCAGCAGCTCAGTTCTATTGATCTCAAGGAGATCCTTAAGTATAAGCAGAGATCTCCAAGGTTTTTAAGCATAAATTGGTTAACAGGAATGGCTGTCGTGCTGGATCAGGTATGGTCTGAATGTAAGGAAATTGTATTTATTTATTTGGATTTTGCTTACACCTTTTCTAGAAGAAGCTTAAGGTGAGTTGCATTCACATATACTGGGTATTTCTCTGTCCCTGGAGGGCTCACAGTCCAATTTTGTACCTGAGGCAACAGAGGGTTAAGGGCTTCTTTTACTAAGCGTCAGTAAGCCCAATGTGGGCTTACCACTCGCTATACAGGAAGTACTGCTGGGCTCCTACAGCAGCCCGGTGGTACTTCCCACCCCTAAGCACCATCATTTCCAGTGCTACAATAATGTATTTATTTTTGTAGTGCCGGGATGTAACCGGCAGTGCCAAGCGCTGCCTGGTTACCGTCGGAGCCCTTACTGCCACCTCAAAATGGCCGTACAGCATGTGCTTTACTTGCCATACTGCCATTTCCTGTCAGCGCCGGCTTTCTTTTGCCACAGTTTGGTTAAAAGCGCCCTAAGTGACTTGCCCAAGCTCACAAGGAGCAGTAGTGGGATTTGAACCAGCCAGCTGTGGATGTCCAGAACAGTGGCGTAGCCACAGGTGGACCTGGGTGGGCCGGGGCCCACCCACTTAGAGCTCAGGCCCACCCAACAGTAGCACTCGTTTAACGGTAGCTGGTGGGGATCTCAAGCTCTGCCAGCTGAAGACTTCCCCCTAATGGTAACGAAAATGCTACTCTCCATGATACTGGCACCTGTGCATGCTCAGTTTTCAGCGCATGCCTGCTTCAGACTGCCAAGGTGGAAAGAAGCATTTTCCTGCCAGCTGAGATATATTTTTGGTGGTTGGGGTGGAGAGAACACTTGGTGCCCACCCACTTCTTGCCTAGGCCCACCCAAAAACTGTTGTTTGGCTACACTCCTGGTCCAGAATGGTGCTTTAACCACTAGGCTACACCTCCACTACTTGCCTTCACTAGATTAGATGATTATACATAATTTACTTGTTTGTATGGGAAGGTTGCCTATTAACATTTTTTTAGTTACATTTGTACCCCGCGCTTTCCCACTCATGGCAGGCTCAATGCGGCTTACATACTGTATACAGGTACTTATTTGTACCTGGGGCAATGGAGGGTTAAGTGTCTTGCCTAGAGTCACAAGGAGCTGCCTGTGCCTGAAGTGGGAATTGAACTCAGTTCCAAAGTCCACCACCCTAACCACTAGGCCACTCCTCCACTGTTGCTACTATTTGAGATTCTACATGGAATGTTGCTATTCCACTCCACTAGCAACATTCCATGTAGAAGTCGGCCCTTGCAGATCACCAATGTGGCCGCGCAGGCTTCTGCTTCTGTGAGTCTGACGTCCTGCAGGACGTCAGACTCACAGAAACAGAAGCCTGCGCAGCCTTCTACATGAAATGTTTGCTAGTGGAATAGCAACATTCCATGTAGAATCTCCAATAGTATCTATTTTATTTTTGTTACATTTGTACCCCATGCTTTCCCACTTGTGGCAGGCTCAATGCAGCTTACATGGGGCAATAGAGGGTTAAGTGACTTGCCCAGAGTCACAAGGAGCTGCCTGTGCCTGAAGTGGGAATCGAACTCAGCTCCTCAGGCCCAAAGTCCACCACCCTAACCACTAGGCCACTCCTAGTGACATGTGGCTGTGGGAAAGGTATTTGATTAGTCTGAATTTTATGTTTTTAAACATGGAAGTGCTTTGCCTTGAGAAAGCCAACATTGTTTGGGCCATTAAAAATTGTATGATGAAGGAAACTATTAAGAAAATTATTTACAGCTCATATTTTTGTTTACTAAGGGGGTCTTTTACTAAGCTGCAGTACCGTTTGTAGCACGTGGTAGAAATCAGCTGGCGGTAAATGCCGAGGTGTGCATAGAAATATAATCGTACTGCTCAAAATGCTCATGATTATAAAAGCAGCAGTAAATATCAATGGGGATGAGCTACTGTGTAGCCTGAAGAGCTGTTTGTGCATTTTGTTAATTTCAATTTTCACATATACACATCACTGGCACATCTCTTTTCCACACATTTATTATTAGTACGTTTTATTGTTATAATATGGAATTATCACATATTATCATTTTTTTCACCCACTGATCTTCCTTCCTATTCACAATTTAGTTTCCTTTTGCTTTGTCACACCTTGGTATCCTTACAGCACATTGCATCAAATTTTATAGTTGTATTATATATACATTTTTTTATAGCGCTTTATCACATCTTGGATCTTGTCTGCCTTTCTTTCTGTTTCAGGTTAGTTTAGAGTGTAGGAGTGGCCCAGTGGTTAGTGCAACAAGTTGTAAACCTGCAGAACTGGGTTCAATTCCTGCTGCTGCCTGATGGTCAGCAGTGAGTTGAGATTCTGGGGAGCCAGGTTCAGTTCCCTCTACAGCTCTGTGCAATCTTGGGCAAGTTGTCACTTTACCCTCCATTGCCCCAGGTACAATATACTATTTACACTGTGAGCCCACTGGGAACAGACCTGTAAACTGCTTAGGTCTAAGCAGTACATAAATACTTGAATGAATGTTAATATGTTTTAATATTATTCATTCTGATATTATGTTATGTTTTGTTATTACCTATAGACTGCTGAAGAAGACTTTACACTGAAACATGACCCATGTAGGGTCAGTTTTGTGTTATGCCTCTGGCAGGTCAATATTTTATGCTGTTTGTGAACTGTTGGAGAATAAATAGTTTTTAGAAGCTTGGACTTTGATTTTGACTAATCTCTTGGACCATTCATTCCTTTCCACCCTCTGTGCTCTTACATTTAAATATCTGTATCATATCTGATCTCTATCATCTTTTTTCCAAAGTAAATATATTGAGGTCTATAAGTCTGTCCTTATATGATCTTTGACAGACACCACTGACCAGTTCAGTAACTGCCTTCTGGAACAAAGGCGAGATTGCAAGGGCAGAGATGTGTAAGAGGGCACTCAGGCTGCTCAGCGGGAGTTCTTCCCTCCCCAGCGGGAATGCAGGAGATGACCTACAAAATTGGCGTGACTTGACAGGTATGTGGGCCCTCCTTGGAAGCTGGGTCCAGGGGATTCTTGCTCTCCCTGTCCCCTCTCATGGTGACCCTGCATTTTTGTGCCTGTGTTGACTCTCCAGTGGAGTGCTACTCAATATAAGCACTTTTCTGAAACCTAGATGTCCCAAGTAGCAAGGACGTTCCCCAAAACATTCCCAGACCACACCTCCTTCCATACATACAATATACACATCTAAATGCCAGTTTATGCACATCTAAATCACAAATAATGCTTCTATAATAATCACTTTAAGGTTTGTGTTTACTGAATTTACTATGCCACATTTTCTCCAGGACAACAAAATAGTTTACTAACAGGCTCATTTTCGAAAGAGAAGGACACCCATCTTCCGACACAAATCGGAAGATGGGCGTCCTTCTCACAGGGTCGTTCAAATTGGTATAATCGAAAGCCGATTTTGGGCATCCCCAATTGCTTTCTGTCACAGGGATGGCCAAAGTTCAAGGGGGCGTATTGGAGGCATAGCGAAAGCGGTACTTGGGCGTGCCTAACACATGGGCGTCCTTGACCCATAATGGAAAATAAGGGCGTCCCTGACGAGCACTTGGACGACTTTACCTGGTCCTGTTTTCTTACGACCAAGCCACAAAAAGGTGCCCAAACTGACCAGATGACCACCGGAGAGAATCGAGGATGACCTCCCCTTACTTCCCCAGTGATCACTAACCCCCTCCCATATTTTTTGCCAGCCTCACATGTCACTCAGGTCCGTGACAGCAGTATGCAGGTCCCTGGAGCAGTTTTAGTGGGTGCAGTGCACTTCAGGCAGGCGGACCCAGGCCCATCCCCCCCAGCTGTTACATTTATGGAGGAAGTAGCGAGCCCTCCAAAACCCACAACAAACCCACTGTACCCACATCTAGGTGCCCCCTTCACCCGTTAGGGCTATGGTAGTGGTGTACAGTGGTGTGTATTGGGTTTTGGGGGCTCAGCACACAAGGTAAGGGAGCTATGTTCCTGGGAGCAATTTATGAAGTCCACTGCAGTGCCCCCAGGGTGCCCGGTTGGTGTCCTGGCATGTCAGGGGGACCAGTGCACTAGAAATGCTGGTTTCTCCCATGACCAAAGGGCTTGCATTTGGTAGTTTCTGAGATGGGCAACCTTGGCTTCCATTATCGCCGAAAATCAGAAACGACCAAGTCTAGGGACGACCATCTCTAAGGATGACCTAAATTTCAAGAGTTGGGTGTCCCTGACCGTATTATCAAAACGAAAAATGGACATCCATCTTTTTCGATAATACGGGTTTCCCCGCCCCTTCATCGGGACATTTTGCGAGGATGTCCTCAACAAAACCTAGGCATCCTTTTCGATTATACTCCTCTAAGTTTCATATTAAACATTTAGAAATAAGAATAAGAACTCCTTTAGAATCAAGAGGAACATTACAGGAAAAGAGATGGAAAGCTACTGGAAAGGACTAGAGTAGAAACCAAAGATAATATAGACAACAGATGACGACCAGCTTAATGCACTATTAAGATGTGGAACTTGTTGTCATAAGAAGTGGTAAAAGCTATTAATCTAGTTGGGTTTAAAAAAAAACAGGTAGTGTTGGAAAAGCCACTAGTAGGCTTTTTTTCGAAAGAGTAGGACACCCATCTTTCAACACAAATCGCAAGATGGGCATAATTCTTACAGGGTCGCCCAAATTGGCATAATCGAAAGCCGATTTTGGGCATCCTCAACTGCTTTCCATCGCGGGGACGACCAAAGTTCATGGGGGCTTGTTGGAGACGTAGTGAAGGCGCTACTGGGGTGTGCCTAACACATGGGCGTCCTTGACCGATAATGGAAAAAAGAAGGGCGTCCCTGACGAACACTTGGACGACTTTACTTGGTCCTTTTTTTCTTACAGCCAAGCCACAAAAATGTGCCCTAAATGACCAGATGACCACCGAAGGAAATCGGGGATGACCTCCCCTTGCTCCCCCAGTGGTCACTAACCCCCTCCAACCCAAAAAAATTTTTTTTTTTTTTTTTTTTATTTTTTATTTTTTTATTTATAAATTTTTAATTTCTTACAAGTACAATACTTGTTACAGAAAAAACAGCCAAATCAATTTCCAAAACAAAGGAAAAAAAATTTAAACAGGAATAAGTTTAACAGCTTTCTTAGACCTCAATTAAGGGGGGGGGGGAAATTACATAATCAGTGGAGATTTAAAGGCATTATTACTAAATTATACGTAATGCGGTTTATGTGTACTATTTCGTCTCACATCATTTTACTATGTTTACATGTAGTTGTTTCATATCCAGAAAGGATTTCAGCTGTTCTGGGTCGAAAAATACATATTTTATCCCACTGAGCTTAATCAAACATTTACAAGGGTATGCTAACAAAAATGAGCCCCCTAATTTAATAACATCTTGTTTCATCACTAAGAATAATTTTCTCCGTTCCTGGGTTACCTTAGTAACATCGGGAAATATCCACAATTTATTACCAAAGAACAGTTCTTTTGAATATTTAAAATACAACTTTAGTATTGTGTTAAAGTCCTGTTCAAATACTAGGGAGACCAGGAGGGTAGCCCTTTCCGGAGCAATTTCAATAGATTGTTCTAAAATTGCTGATAAATTGTTGAAGTCAACTCCTTCTACTCCGAGGCCATCTTTATTTCCTTCTTTTCCACCAAGTCTTGTTGGCATGTAGTATATTTTATTTATAGGGGGAATAAGTTCTTGAGGAATTTTTAGATTTTCCAACAAGTATTTTTTAAATAAGTCAATAGGTGTTTTACCAGGAATTTTAGGAAAATTTAGTACTCGGAGATTTAATCTTCTATTGAAATTCTCAATTTGTTCGATTTTTTTGTGCATTGCCAACTGATTTTTCATTACCGTGATTTTAAATTCTTGTAATTGAACAACATCTTTTTTTAAATCTTTAACTTGTGTAGTCAGCTCTTCTTTCACCATTTCTAGATTTTTCACCATGTCTTCAAATTTCAGGGATAAAATATTTACCTTTTCAGAGGTATTTTGAATAGTTGAATCGATTTTTCCCAGCATCAGCCATATCCTTTCCAGATTGACCTCCTGAGTTGTTCCGGGTCCTTCAGACACAGGGGCTCCTCTTTCTCGGCTTCTTTCTTGTGGTGTGGGGTCTCCGCTCGCAGCCTCCTTGATCACCTCCATAGGGTCTCGGGTGCTTGCTCCCCCCACCATCGCAGACGCCGGGCACGGAGGGCAACTTGATTCTGGAGGCGGAGACAACGATGTTTCAAGGCCCAATAGGGGAGCCGCTCCACCGAATTCCCCTAAAGCAGGCGTCTCCGTCTCTATTCTATGAGACAAACGCGAAAGGAAGGGCTCGATGCTGCCTTGAAGTGGAGAGGAAGCAGCTGTGGGTCGCGGAGGAAGCCTCACAGCTCCTTTCCGCTTTGTATGCGGCATTTTGCGGTAAGAAAAATCTGTTCCACTCGTGCAGGCAAAGAGCTCTCTTCCCAGACGCGGTCACACATCCGCCATCTTGGGAACACCCCCCCCGGCCCCAAAAAAATTTTTTTAAAATATTTTTTCCAGCCTCTATACCAGCCTCAAATATCATACTCAGGTTCATCGCAGCAGTATGCAGGTCCCTGGAGAAGTTTTAGTGGGTGCAGGGCACTTCAGGCAGGTGGACCCAGGCCCACCCCCCCCCCCCACTTGTTACACTTGTGGTGGTAAATGTGAGCTCTTCAAAACCCACCACAAATCCACTGTACCCACATCTAGGTGCCCCCCTTCACCCCTAAGGGCTATGGTAGTGGTGTACAGTTGTGGGGAGTGGGGTTTGGGAGGGTTTGGGGGGCTCAGCACACAAGGTAAGGGAGCTATGCACCTGGGAGCAATTTCTGAAGTCCACTGCAGTGCCTCCTAGGGTGCCCGGTTGGTGTCTTGGCATGTCAAGTGGACCAGTGCACTACGAATGTTGGTTCCTCCCACGACCAAATGGCTTGGATTTGGTTGCTTCTGAGATGGATGTCCTCGGTTTCCATTATCACTGAAAATCGGGGACGACCATCTCTAAGGATAACTATCTCTAAGGTCGACCTACATTTCAAAATTTGGGCGTCCCTGACCTTATTATCAAAACGAAAGATGGAAGCCCATCTTGTTTCGCTAATACAGGTTTCCTCGCCCCTTGGCTGGGACGTCCTGTGAGGACATCCTCAGGAAAACTTGGGCGCCCCTTTCGATTATGCCCCTCCACATATCCCTGGGTGTAACGTGGAATGGATCTTGTGTTTGGGATCCTGTCAGGTACTCATGACATTGATTAGCCACTGCTGAAAACAGAATGCTGAGCTTGATGGTTTTTGGTTTAACCCAGTAGGGCAGTTCTTATATTTTAAATCTAAACCTAAATCCACTTAATTTTGTAGTTTCAAGAAAAGAGTAGTATAACAGAGAAAAGAAACATCTATTGAGCCATGAACCTTCAAAGCCAGGAGAATGGTCTATTGTTACTGGCCCTTAAAAATAACCAGTAATTGTTAATGCAATAACAAAAGAGCCCCGATTTTTTTCTTGAAAACATTATACATTTTTTGAAGTCTATTTAACAGGAGATCCTCTCAGGCTATTGTACTTGAGAAGTTAAATGAAAGATGCTGTTGGAAAGACTCCCTGATCAGAATAAAAGTAAGTTATGCTTCATTTTCTAAAATGAGATCAATAAAGTAATGACCGTGTGAACAATGATGACCACCCACAGTGATGTAACGAAAGAAGAAAATATAAAGAATACAAACCTTCAATGAATTCACAGATGTAAAAATATATATTTTTTAAGCTAGGCAACAGCACGAACTGAGCCTTGTACAGTTTTCTAGTCTGCTGCTAAAATCTTTAAATGTAGGTAATAGAAACATAGAAAAATGTAGGCAGATAAAAATCATATGACCTATCCAGTCTTCCCATCCATGCCATCTATTCTCCCTATTGCTTCCTTACAGATACTAAGTACTTGTTCCAAGCTCTCTTGAATTCAGATTCTGTTTTTGTCTCCACCACTTCCACAGGGAGGCTGTTCTATGAAATCACCATTCTTTCTGTGAAGACATACTTCCTCAGTTTACTTCTGAGTCTACCCCCTGTCACCTTCATCCTATGCCCCCTCATTCCAGAGCTTCCTTTCAATTGAAAGGGACTTGTCTCCTGTGCATTTATGCCATATAGGTATTTAAATGTCTCTATCATATTGCCCCTCTACCTCCTTTCTACCACCTTAAGATCATTGCATATGATCACACCCAAGTCCCATTCCTCTTTCATGCACAAACGTTCTTCACCCCCTAAACTAAACCGTTCCCTCAGATTTTTGCAGCCCAAATGCATGACCCTGCATTTTTTTAGCATTAAATCTTAGCTGTTAAATTTCAGACCATTCCCCTAGCTTCGCTAAATCCTTCCTCATATTATCCACACCATCAGGGATGTCTACCATATTACAAATTTTGGTATCATTCACAAAGAGGCAAACCTTACCAGACAGCCCTTCAGCAATATGGCTTACAAAAATATTAAAAAGAACCAGTGTGTTTTTTCTAGCAAAAAAGGTGCCGGTACTCAAATGCTAGGCCACCCTTCAGGAGTGAGGTGATCACTGAGGGACCCACCCCATAATAGACAGGCTCCCTGCAACTAGTCACAGAATATATGACAAGACAGAATTGGTGTGTAGAGCCTGAGCTCTATCATTAAAACTTGGGTTCCACGGGTCAATTTTAGCAGACAATGGAAAAGGTGCCGGTACTCAGTACCCCCTCAAAAAAAGCCCTGAAAAGAACTGGCCTAAGAACCGAACCTTGTGGCACACCACTGGTAACATCCTTTTCCTCAGAATGAGCTCCATTTACTACTACCTTCTGTCACCTTCCACTTAACCAGTTCCTAACCCAGTCAGTTAATTTAGGGTCCATAGGAAGGGGACTCAGTTTATTTATTAGTTGTCTATGAGGAACCTTGTCAAAGGTTTTGCTAAAATCTAAATACACCACATCTAAAGCTTTACCTCGATCCAACTCTCTGGTCACTGAGTCAAAGAAATTAATCAGATTTGTCTGACAAGACCTGCCTCTAGTGAAACCATGTTGCCTCAGGTCCTGTAATCCATTGGATTCCAAAAACTTTACTATTCTCTATTTTAAAAGTGTTTCCGTTAATGTACTTATCACAGAAGTCAGACTTACTGGCCTGTATTTCTCACTCTTCTTTCTGCTTTTGTGGACAGGGACCACATCTGCACTTCTCCAGTCATCCAGGATCTCTCTCAACTCTAGAGAAGCATTGAAAAGGATCGAGCCACTAGAACTTCCCTAAGTTCCTTCAGTACCCTCGGATGAATTCCATCTGGCACCATCACTTTGTTCACCTGTAGTTTAGCCAGCTCCTCATGAACACAGTCATCTGAAAATCATTCAAGGGCTAACACCCCTCCATTCCTATTTGAATTTGTCCTCTGCAGTCCTAGTCTCAGCCCTTCCACTGTGAACACAGAATAGAAATATTTTTCAAGCAATTCTGCCTTACCTTTATCAGCTTCTACATATTCCTCCCCTTCACCATTGAGTCTCACAATGCCACTTTTGCACTTCCTCCTATCACTAACATATCTAAAAAATATATTGTACCCCTTATTTTACCTTATTGGCTATTTTTTTCCATTTGCATATTTGCTTTCCTGACTACTCTACCAGCTTCTCTTAGCTTTTCCAGATAATGTCACCTGTCTTCCTTCTGTGATCTCTTGTAGTTTATAAAAGCTAACCTCTTTTCCCTTATGTTTTCAGCTACTGCTTTTGAGAACCAAAGTGACTTTCTTTTCCTCTTATTTTTTATATACTTTCCTTACAAAAAGGGTTGTTGCCCTTACAATAGCTCCTTTCAGGTTTGTCCACTGCTTTCCAACTTCTTCCAGATGTTCCCATCCAGACAGCAATTCCTTGAGGTAATATTCCTAGTGGAATAAAGTTAGTTTTTTTTTTTTGAAGTCTAGAATCTTCACTTTTGAATGAACCTTCTCCACACCCATCTTAATATTTTACCACACCATCTGGTGAACCCTGGATGCCAGATGATCACCTATAATAACATCAGAAACACTCTCCCTATTAGTAAGCACTAAGTCCAGTATGACTCCATCTCATGTTGGTTTCATTACCAACTGCTGGAATAGTTCCCCCTGTAGAGAATCCAGGATCTCCCTTCTTCTAAAAGACCACACAATAGGGATACCTCAATCAACATCTGTCATATCAAAATCACCTATTGGTAGTACTTCCACTTTCACAGCTGCATTATGACTGTCTTCAATTAAATCTCTGTCCATTTCTTCTGTCTGTGAAGGAGGCCTGTACATCACACCAATCTCTATATATAAAAGGCACCACCAATATTCTAAATGAAGCCTCCAGCTGGAAGTGTGAAGGGGGAAAGATATCTGGTTTCCCCATGAGTGTCTGCCCCGCCCTCGCTCTCTCTGTAACACAAACAGTGAAGGAAAACACAGCAAAGCACGAAATCAAATTGCTCTCTCTGTAACAGTGAAGGACTCAGAGGGGGGAGGGGAGAGAGGGCAGAAGCCCTCATTATCTCTGTAACACAAACAGAGCACAGCAGGAAACAACACTGAAGGACTCGACTCTGAGGGGGGAGGGGACAGAGAGCACAGGGGAAGGGAGAGAGGGCAGAGGGCAGGGACACACACACTCCCACATGCACACAGAAAAAAACCTTGCTAGCCCCCCGTTTCATTTGCATCAGAAACGGGGCTTTTTTACTAGTGTCAATATATTTGCCATTCCCTCTTTCCAGATTGACCCACGATACTTTTTCCTTCCCCTGTAGGTCCTGCAATTGTGTGATTTTAATATTTCTTTTAACATATAATGCCACTCCCCCTTCCTTTCTTCCTACTCTGTCTTTCCTGAACAGATTATAGCCCGGTATAACTATATCCCAATCATTGTTCTCTATAATATTTAGCACTCAAAGCACATGACTGAAAGGATGCATTGAAATAGATCACCCACATTGGGGTTTTTTTTTTGTTTGTTTTGCATAGTTTTATCTTTGCTCATCATGCAGAATTCAGTTCTGACTGTTTTACATGTAATTTGTAGTTCACAGTTCATAGGAAATAAATGCAACAGATTGGCATGCATCTTAAATGATTATATAGCTGCTAGTAAAACATGAAATAAAGAAAAAGTATTTTGGAACATGACTAAAATAAGCAGAAAAAGTACATACTGCAATACTTCAGTTCCTGAGTTGAATATATTTAAAGCCCCAATTTTCATAATGGCTACATAAGTACGTAAGTATTGCCACACTGAAACAGACCAAAGTTCCATCAAGCCCAGCATCCTGTTTCCAACAGTGGCCAATCCAGGTAACAAATACCTGGCAAGATCCCATAAAAGTTCAATACATTTTATGCTGCTTATCCCAGAAATAAGCAGTGGATTTTCCCCCAAGTATTTTAATAATGGTCTATGGACTTTTCCTTTAGGAAGGTGGCCAAACCTTTTTAGAACCCCGCTAAGCTAACCGCCTTTACTACATTCTCTGGCAACG
This sequence comes from Microcaecilia unicolor, assembly GCF_901765095.1. Classification (NCBI taxonomy): domain Eukaryota; kingdom Metazoa; phylum Chordata; class Amphibia; order Gymnophiona; family Siphonopidae; genus Microcaecilia; species Microcaecilia unicolor. Next base: position 327,963,164 of record NC_044035.1, read on the forward strand.
AATTCCAGAGTATAATTACACGCTGAGTGAAGAAAACGTTTCTCCAATTCATTTTAAATTTACTACATTGTAGCTTCATCGCATGCCCCTAGTTCAAGTATTTTTGAAAAGAGTAAACAAACGAGTTACATCTACCCGTTATACGCCACTCATTATTTTATAGACCTCTATCATATCTCCCCTCAAGACCTAGATGCTTCAGCCTTTCCTCACAGGGAAGTCATCGCATCCCCTTTATCATTTTCGTCTCCCTTCTTTGTATATTTTCTAATTCCACTATATCTTTTTTGAGACGCAGCGACCAGAATTGAACACAATATTCGAGGCGCGGTCGCACCATGGAATGATACAAAGGCATTATAACAGCCTCATTTTTGTTTTCCATTCCTTTCCTAATAATACCTAACATTCTATTTGCTTTCTTAGCCACCGCAGCACACTGAGCAGAGAGTTTCAATGTACATGAGAAATAGAATGTCCAGGTATTAAAAAGGCTCTGCTGAACACAGAGCTTTTTATAAAATACATATAAGGACATATATTGGTCAGCATGTACAATGGGAGCAGCAACTACGAATCCCACACTGCTAAATGTAATGGGGTTCGTCCTTGAGGAACCAGTTGCAAAACATAAATCATGTTGGACAATATACCCCTGAGCCGACAAGGATAAGTGAATATATTATTTAAATGGTGTCCCATTGGGGAATGAGTAAACCTTAATAAGAGCTGTGATATGTGCAAAGAATAGCATTCTATGAAAAGACCGATGTTGACGTTAGTGCATAAGTCTTGATGGCACAAGATTAGTCCATCGAGTGGCACAGCTGAGGTCTTTTTTAGTTTACAAATTTGTTTGATGTTATTAACTTTTGGTAAATTCAATGTTTCTACAGAGTGTCTAATATCATACAGTTGAGTTAAAATTTAATTGCCATCACAAGTGAATTCAAAAAGAGGGCCCACTGAATTTTTTTGAGGCAAATGTTTCTATATTTCCTATGTATCTAGATGTAGATAATCTAGATTTATTTATTTATTTTGCTGCATTTGTATCCCACATTTTCCCACCTCTTTGCAGACTCAATATGGCTTACAATACATCATGAATAGTGGAGAAGTATAGGAAAAACATTTAGTATAGCAGAAGGATCTTGGGTAACATGATGGTGAAAAAGCATGATATTAGTATAGCAAGCAAATGTTGTGAGACATTTCTGTGGAGGGGTTCACAGTTCCTGAGCCTTCGACAAAGGGTCTTGAATGCAGGTGCTAAGTTTCAGTTAAGATATCCCTGTAGATGTGTTCTTCGTTTGGATAATCGTGTCTACATTTTTATGAGGCTTCTCAGCTATAATTTTTTCTAGAAGAGAAAGGTACTGCTACAGATGGACCTTGAGACACTTCTTGACTCCCTGACCCATTTATGTTAATAGGATTGTTCACTTGCTAGTTGTTATTAAAATAGTATCTTTGTATCGCCGGGCTACCGCAGTAGCCGGATGGCACTTCCCTCCCCTAGTGTGCTGTCATTTCCGGTGTTCAGTGCTTTTTTTGACAGTCGCCAGTGTTATGCCCAGATATTCAATGCTGGACCATGTCCTGACACTGGCACCGAATATATGGGTTTGTGCAGCCCCCTATCCCTTATCCAGGTAAGTGTGATGTTCAGCACTTCATCACCTGAGTGACACTGGAGAAATATAGGAGATAAGACTGATAAGGAGGTAAGTGCTAGTGGGCCCCTGTCCGTGCTTCCACTCCATGACTCTTTTCCTATGGCATGAGCTTTCTTTTACGCAAACTACATTTCTTATCCCCCCTTTTTGCTACAACAGTCTTGTTTAAATGTGGGAATTGAACCCACAATGTTAAGTTCACAGACCTAGTCTGGTCAACCCTTATTTTATCATCCTCACTTTAATATACCCTTATCTCTTGTTTGTCCTGTTTGTCCTAATTAGATTGTAAGCTCTGTCGAGCAGGGACTGTCTCTTCATGTTCAAGTGTACAGCGCTGCGTACGTCTAGTAGCGCTATAGAAATGATAAGTAGTAGTAGTAGTAGTAGTGGTTAAGTGCTCAATATTGGCACTTAACCATGAAAGTTCTGACTCTTCCACCAGACTGTCCACAAAATAGCTGGCTATGGCTTTAGTGATGAGTGCTGATATTCAGTGGCAATAGTCAATTAAGGGGCCCTTTTACTAAGCTGTGTAGGCGCCTTCATGTGCACAACGCATGTCAATTTGGAACTACCGCCTGGCTACCACGTGGCCCGGGCGGTAATTCCATTTTTTACTCGCGTCTGCTATGCACGGCAGTGTACATGGGGTGACAATTACCGCCCGGTTAACGCGTGAGACCTTCCCGCTAAGTGAACGGGTGGTGGTAAGGTCTCAAACCCAAAATGGACGTGCGCCAATTTTTATTTTGCCGCACGTCCATTTTCAGCCCCCCCAAAAGGCTTTTTTTTTTACAGGTGCGCTGAAAAATGGATCTGCACATGTCCAAAACATGCGCCTACACTAGCTCAGGCCATTTTCAGCACACCTTAGTAAAAGGACCCCTAAGGGTCACTGAAGATCAGCAGATAGCCCTAGAGAAGTGATTTAACCACCTGGTAGCCTCTCCTGCCCAGTTAAATCATTTTGAATATGGATTCCATAGTATTCTATACGTTGCATGTGTAAGTGTGCACCTTGGCCGGTCTCCACTCATGTGAATGTCCACCTGCAAACTACATGCTATTGATAATATGTACATATTTACAGAATAGTGCAATGTGAAATTATTGGCACTTACACACATATCGCCTTCTTGTTTTTATACAATGCTGTAAGGTGCAGGCATTTACATCAGCCCTGGAGCTGGGGTAAATAGCAGTACTGGAGAGCAGTATTGGATTTTTACTTTGAATGCTGTCAGCCCTGGGGGATTAAATCGTGAAATTGAATGAATGACGTTGATCTAGCTCATTTTCAGATTGGATGGAAGTGCCTTACCTCCGGACTCTGATGGTGTTCTTTTACTCATGTGATGTTAGCTGAATAGAAATGACTGAAAAAAACATTGCGGCCATTTTATAAACCACGATGAATGAGAACCTAAATGGTTGGTATTTATACTGTTGGACATATGAAATATTTTAAAGAAGATTACATTGTAAAGTTGTTTTTCAATATTTTAGGAGACTGACCTTGAACAGCCATCGGCGAAACGTGGATTCATGTTGGTTTTGATGAGTCTCCTATATGATTTCATATGCATTCCATAATGAAGTATTAAGAAGAAATTAAGCTAAGAAGAAACTAAGAAGTTAGCTAAGTATTTGATATATTATATATTGAGGAAGAAAATGAAACTGAAAAAATGTATAGTGGATTGATGACGATTACATGCTCATCCTTATTCATGCCAGGCTCAACATACAGTGGTTAAAGCATAAGTATCTGACAGATACAACTGCATAATTGTTTTTTTGTTACATTTGTACCCCATGCTTTCCCACTCATGGCAGGTTCAATGTGGCTTACATATATAGGTACTTATTTGTACCTAGAGCAATGGAGGGTTAAGTGACTTGCCCAGAGTCACAAGGAGCTACATTGCCTGAAGTGGGAATTGAACTCAGTTCCCCAAGACCAGAGTCCACCACCCTAACCACTAGGCTACTCCTCCATGCCTTAAACTGTCTGTTGATAAGAAATATCTACTGGAGCTGGGCTTGTTGCTATTGTGGACTCATTTGCTTCCGCTTTTATTAATATTTACTGGTGCTTGTTTAGTGGCAGCTAATCAACTTCCTGAGCCCTTACGCCAAGCCCCCTCCCTACCCATCTTCAAATCCTTGCTCAAAGCCCACCTCTTCAATGTTGCTTTCAGCACCTAACATTTATACCTTTCAGGAAATGTAGACTGCCCCTATTTTGACTGACTGTACATTTGTCCTTTAGATTGTAAGCTCCTTTGAGCAGGGACTGTCCTATGTTAAATTGTACAGCGCTGCGTAACCCTAGTAGCGCTTTAGAAATGTCAAGTAGTAGTAGTAGTAGCTAATATTCGTCAAACAGGCATGTGAATAAAACTGTCTTACAGTCTTATGCACATACTTGCATGCTCCATCCATACTTTGCCAAAACTCTACCGCTGTGCATGCTCCCTGGCAAAGTGCACACCATCACTTCAAAGCATCTACTGTATTTTGGTTGACATTTTATAACAGATCGTTTACATAAGAACATAAGAATAGCCATACTGGGTCAGACCGATGGTTCATCTAGCCCAGTATCCTGCTTCCAACAGTAGCCAATCCAGGTCGCAAGCACCTGGCAGAAACCTAATTAGTAGCAACATTCCATGTAGAACCCCAAAGAACAGAAAGGTTCTGGAATCCTAAAGAGTAACAAGATTCCAGAATCTCAAATAATAGCAACATTCCATGCTATCACTCCCAGGGCAAGCAGTGGCTTCCTCCATGCCACACATGTATGGCCACATTTGCATATAAATGACTAAAATGGCCCTTTAAATAAACAATATATGTATAAATGGTGCTAATTAACAAAAGATGCTACAAAAGTGTTTTTTTTTTTTACTTTAAAGTCCAAAGTAATTCACCCCCTTAGTCCCTCATATTACGCCCTGGAGGAGTGGCCTAGTGGTTAGAGTGGTGGACTTTGGTCCTGGGGAGCTGGGTTTGATGCCCACTGCAGGCACAGGCAGCTCATTGTGACTCTGGGCAAGTCACTTAACCCTCCATTGCCCCAGGCACTAATAAGTACCTAAGGAAGTAACCTGTTCTGGGGCAGAGGGAGCACAGAACGAGCAGCACCAACAGGTGCATGGCACCCCCTCCCCCCCCCCCAGCAGTGTCCACCTTGGGTGGACTGCACCCCCCCCCTAGGAACACAACTGCAGCTAATTACATGTGTAGATGCTTCTAAAATAGCATTTGTGGTACATTTTTTAGCAATATATCTGGATTTATCTCACATCTTTTTTCAGGTAAATGAGGTATTTCCCTGCTCTGGAGGGCGCGGTCTAATTTTGCATCTGAGATTTGCACAAGATCACAGAAAGCAAAAGCAGGATTGGAACAGAGCTTCTCTGGTTGTTAGTCCAGTGCTCTGACTGTAGGCTACTCCTCTACTCCACTGGCCTCCAGCTAAGGATCTAGTTAAGGGTTTACCTACATGTAAGGAAACAACACAGACATTGCCCTAAATGTGGGATCTGAATTTGAGCACAGGTAATGTTCCTACCCGAAACCTCTGCTCACAGGTCAAATCCCTCCTCTCAGTACCCTTCTCCACCACCACCAACTCCAGGCTCTGCCCTTTCTGCCTCGCCTCACCCTATGCTTGGAATAAACTCCCTGAGCCCATACGCCAAGCCCCCTCCCTGCCCATCTTCAAATCCGTACTCAAAGCCCATCTCTTCAATGTCGCCTTCGGCACATAACCATTATACCTCCATTCAGGATATCTAGACTGCCCCAATTTGACATTTTGCCCTTTAGATTGTAAGCTCCTTTGAACAGGGACTGTACAGCACTGTGTAACCCTAGTAGCGCTTTAGAAATGTTAAGTAGTAGTAGTAGTAATTTTCAAGAGGGAGTTAGGGCTTGAACCGTGCAGCAAAAGTCTATTTAACAGCTGCTGAACTGTGTAACTTAAGCAAGTAGGTACATCAGTCATAAAGACCTTTCACAGAACTGCCAAGTTACCCAGTTCCAGGCTGGAGATTTTGGAACTGTCCAGGATTTCTCACCACCCCATCCTGGTGCATTCTGGGACTTACAGCGCTGATTTCAATGGTCAGGATCAGGCACTACGAATCCCACACTGGTTTGGAATGCAAGTTCAAAACCAGGACCGAACAAAAAGTCTCCAGCCTGGAAATGAATAACTTGGCATCTCTGCTATCATGTATTGGCACTCTCTTTCATGCTGCACATGTTCTACTGTTCTGCGACTGGTTTGGGAACAATTTCTGGATAAGTTCTGGATAAGTAATGGTTAATAGCAGGAGCACATATGCCCAAGTACTGCAGCAGCTCTATTGAGACTGGTTTATGAAAGTGTACAGATCTCGAGTTTAGAGACCATGAGTGATAAGCAATGTGACCTATGCTGTTTGCAATGAAATAGCTGTTTTTGGTTTTAAATATTAAATGAGGGGCTCATTTGTGAAAAAAAATGGCTCTCGTATTTTGCTTAGAGCTTGTTCAGAGGAAATGGAAGCCAATAAGAATCAATTAAGAGGGGAAATTATTGTCTAAGTTACAAAAATGCATTTATGTAAGGGAATTATCCTTTTAATATCCATTGTTTCAAATTTGCATTAAATGAGTACTTAGATCATAATGCATTTAACAGCTTTTGGGGGTAGAGAATTCATATGCTTTAGCAGTGTACTCAAAAATAAAGCTTCCTACTTATAATAGGAAAGTAATAGAATCTAAATATATCCTATGTGAGATTTGCAGTACACAGAGAATATAGGAAGACGGAGCTAAATAAGTTGATTCACGAAGGTAATCATTAGAAAAGAGCAGAGCTAGAGAGACTCAATGAAAGGAAAGACAAGAGGTCAAAGTCAGAGGAAACCCTGTGTCCTTGGCCCCAGCTAAAGACTCATATGGCTGAGCCTGTCAAACTTGGCAGGGGTTCTTTCTTTTTATTTATTAACTAACGGCCAAAAGTACAATATAACATTAATAAAACATCACATCCTACCACGTAGAAAATAAAAAAAAAAAAACATTTCAGAGCCCTTCTAAAACCATAAAGAGATGACATGTTTCAGTTCTTTTGTTGAATTCCCCTGTAGCCACCTGGCTAAAAGGATATAGAATGGACAAAAAAAAAATCCTTGGTTAGTATGAGTATGTATTCATTAGCATGATTTAGTTTGAGCCTCTAAATTTTTTCTGTAAATAAATCACTTGTGTAGACAAATAAACAAACAAATAAAAAAATAACTAATCCCACAATTTAATGTGGCAACTAATGACCATTCGCTAATTGGAAAATTAGCACTTGGAAAATGTGGCCATTTTACAGCCATGCTAAAAGTAGCCTCAGCGTACAGGAAACCCAGATGCAACTAATAGCGAAGGCCACTTTTTAGCGCAGCTTAGTGAAAGGGCCTCTATATTTATTTATGTTTTTTATGACTTTAGAGGAGAGTAATGTGTGAGTTTTAGGATTCTGTAATCACTTCATTTAAATGTGATTTGTATGTAGCTTGTTTATTCATTAATACTGCCTTCAATTAGCAGTGTTTTTATTGAATGGCAGTGTTTTTAGAAGGGTATTATATGAATTTTGAGATTTCATTGGCATTTTAGAGGTTTCCAGCTGACAGTTTTGTCCCTGATACAGCTGACTGGGTGAAACATGGCCACACCAGGCATTGTATTTTACTTGTGCAATTGAAGTCCTTGCACTCTCCTTTGGATTTGGTAGTCTGCTGTTTGTTTTGCTGTGCCAGCATCGCAGACCCCGTGCCTCTATTCGTTCCCAAATTTCAGGAGTTACAGCTGCCCCCTACAGCAAGCACAAAAACGTGCCTTGGGGCAGATACAAATTCCAGCATCTATTTTTTTCAATACTGATATGGATTCCCTATATCTGGATTGATGTCCTACCCAGGCCACTCCTTCCCTCCACCCTACCCATGCCCCCTTGACATCTCTATGTACTTAGCTTCTCCACATGTGAATGGCCCCTGTTCTGAAATGGCATTTAAACATCAGGACCTCTCCAGACATTTAAATGCTGCCGTTTACATGTGGGGATGCTTCTAAAATAAGGACTTAATCGCAGCCTAATATGCCTGGTTGGCTATCCAGGCACAGTTACTGAGCATCTGCAGTGCCCAGATAACTTCTGGCTCCATCCTAACTCCACCTCAGTTGCCCTATCACCAATTCTTTTTAACGTATTACTTTCTACATTGGCTAACAAACTGGGGTCCCCTTTTACTAAGCTGTTGGCGTGTGTCTTTGATGCATGCCGATGCCCCCTTTACCTGCAGTGGGTAAAAGGTACGTCTTTCTTTTCTTCAAGAAATGGCCAGATAGTATTGGGTATGATGGCGCACTGGGGTGGGAACTACTGCTGGGCTGCTACGGTAGCCCGGCAGTACTTCCTTTTTTAGCAAGCAGTAAGTCCGCATTAGGCTTATTGCTGCTTTGTAAAAGGGCCCCTGGACAAGTTGAAGGTGAAAAATTTTATATATGCATATTATATCACTTTGATGATTCCTATTGCCAGTAACATAACATAACAGATGCCAATTAGAGAACTGAACAGTGTGTAAACGCAGTGGAGAATTGAATTGCATTACACCAATTAAAAATGAATTTAGGTAAAACCAAGTTTTTCTTGGCTCGTTTATTAAAGCATGGTGAAAACAAAAATAGATGATCATTCCAAAATATTAGGGATCATTTTAGATTCAAAATTGACCTTTGAAAAACAAATTAATGCATTAAATAAAAGTTCTTCTTTAAACTTAGGCAGCTTAGAGGGGAATAATCGAACGGTACCGGCCATCTCCGGGGCCGGCTCCGCAAACGGGCGGAGTTAACAGTATTTTCAAAAAAGATAGCCGGCCATCTTTTTCTTTGCTAATACGGTTAGGCCCAGCCAAATGTCAGAGATGGCCGGGTTTCAGATGGCCGGCATCGATTTTCGGCGATAATGGAAACTAATGCCGGTGATCTCAAACCCGGCCAAATCCAAGGCATTTGGTCGTGGGAGGAGCCAGCATTTGTAGTGTACTGGCTCCCCTCACATGCCAGGACACCAACCGGGCACATTAGGGCACACTTCTAAAAATTAAAAACAAAATGGCTCCCAGATACATAGCTCCCTTACCTTGTGTGCTGAGCCCCTAAAATCCCCACAAAACCCACTACCCACAACTCTACACCATTACCATAGCCCTTAGGAATGAAGGGGGGCACCTACATGTGGGTACAGTGGGTTTTGGGGGGGTTGGAGGGCTCCCATTTACCACCACAAGTGTAACACCTGCCTGAAGTGCACTGCACCCACTAAAAACTGCTCCAGGGACTTGCATACTGCTGTCAGGGAACTGGGTATGACATTTCAGGTTGGCATAGAGGCTGGCAAAAAAGTTTTTTTTTTGGATGGGAGGGGTTGGTGACCACTGGGGGAGTAAGGGGAGGTGATCCCCAATTCCCTCCGGTGGTCATTTGGTCAGTTGGGGCTCCTTTTTGAAGTTTGGTCATGAAAAAAATGGGACCAAGTAAAACCGGCGAAATGCTCGTCAAGCCTGGCTTTTTTTTCCATTGTCGGGCGAAGCCGGCCATCTCGTGATCACGCCCCCGTCCCGCCCCTGTCCTGCCTTCACTACCCTACCGACACGCCCCCTTGAAGTTTCGCCGGCTCCGCGATGGAAAGCAGTTGAAGCCAGCCAAAATCGGCTTTCGATTATACCGATTTGGCCAGTTTCAGGGGATTGCCGGCCATCTCCCGATTTGTGTCATTAGATGGCCGGGGATCTCTTTCGAAAATGAGCTGGTTAGGGCAATAAGAACTTCACTACATCTAGACAATTTTAGGATTCTAGCACAAGCAGCTCTTTTATCTCAGCTTGATTATTGTAACTCTTTATATAGTAATATTTCAACCAAATTTCAGAAATGATTATGGCCGTTGCAGAATGCAACCACAAGATTTTTAGTAGAGTACAGTGGCGTTCCTAGGGGCGCTGACACCCGGGGCGGATCGCCGATGCGCCCCACCCCCCGGGTGCAGCGCCCCCCCAGAACAGCGCGACCCCCCCCGGCGAAATAACCCCCCAGGTGCAGCACGACCCCCTGGTGAAAGAACCCCCCCCGGGTGCACGCCGCTGGGGGGGTGCCGTGCGCCTGTCGGCTCGTTTCCATGCTCCCTCTGCCCCGGAACAGGAAGTAACCTGTTCCGGGGCAGAGGGAGCATGAAAACGAAGAGCCAACAGGCGCGCAGCACCCCCCCTCTTGGTACGCCACTGGTAGAGTACGATTTGATAGCGTTACTCCTCTTATGCTGGAACTTCACTGGCTGCTTGTCCAGCCAAGAATTAAATTTAAATTGGCTTGTTTAGGTTTTTAGAGCATTTCATGGCCAGAATTCAGAAGACCTTGTGATTTTGCTTGCGATTCCCTTTTCTGGTCATAGCTCTTGCTTCTCTCTCACTTTTTGAATAAGCAACCTTGCTTCTAAAAATATATGCTTTAAATCTGTTCTTCAACACTCTTTTCCATTTGAGGCGGCAAGAATTTGGAATATGCTTCCTCGGGTAAATGCTTGCTTTCATATCAATTCTTTATAAAGATTTTGAAAACGTATTTATTTGGAAAGGAACGTGGTTTTCTTGTGGGGATTATATTCAATTAATTGTATTTTTTGTGTTATAAGGGCTCATTTGTTTGTTAACCACTATGAATCCAAAACAATCATTGAATAGAATAGAATAGAATAGAAAGTAGCCTTATATGAAAATTTATCTGTTAATGGGGTCTGTTTTCTTTTCATAACATCTATGAAAGTTTTGGGAGTTTTATTAGATAGTACTATGTAATTTGAATCCCATGTTGCATCATTATCAATTGACCAGTTTGTGTGCTCACCTTAACAGCCCACACTGTGAAACTCAGATTGAAGGTGCTGCTTTTTAAAAATGTCCATCAATGTAGAGAAAGCTTCCATTGCTACAGCTGTAGGGATGGGCACTCAGAAAGTCTTTTTTAACATATGTTCATTTGTTCAAATGTCACTAAGAGTACACATTATGCACCTAGGGCAAGATTCTATATTTGACGCCTAAAAACCCCGCTTAAGCAGTATTCTATAAGCCGTACCTCAAGTTTGGCATAGTTTATAGAATGACACTTAAGTGGAGAGGTCACGTGTAAATTTAGGTGCCACCATTTGCACCAGCGAAAAACATGGTGCAAATCACGTGCATCTAAATTTACGCACAGAGCACTGTTGTTCAATAATAACCCAATAACACAGAACCACACACCCCTGCCTATGACCCTCCCATTTCTGTGTCCTCTTTTTCAGGCCATGCATAAGTCCCAATTAAATCTAATTAGTTCCAATAGTTGCTTGCTAAAAAGCCAATTATTTCTGTTGTCTGTTCATGGATGAAAGGCTGGAGGTAGGACCTCAGAAACAAATGCTAATGGGAATGGATTTTCAGTAGACTAGGACCGACTCTCAGAAGAGTATGTTCGTGAGGAGCTAGCTAAACTAAAAATAGACAAAGCAATGGGGCCTGATAGGATACAGCCGAGGGTGCTCAAAGACCTCAGGGAAATTTTGGCAGCTCCATTGTCTGACCTCTTAAATGCTTCCTTAGTCTGGAGTGGTCCTGGAGGACTGGAGAAGGGTGGATGTGGTCCCTCTGCACAAGAGTGGAAGTAAGGAGGAAGTTGGGAATTGCAGAACTGTTAGTCTGACCTCGGTGGGGAGTAAACTAATGGAAATGCTTCTAAAGTGGAGGATTGTGAGGATTCTAGCACCGAGGACCCAAGGCAGTATGGTTTCACTAGAAGCAGTTCTTGTCAGACAAATCTGATTGATTTCTTTGGCTGGGTGACCAAATAGTTGGATATGGGAGGGGCGCTAGATGTGGTGTATTTGGATTATAGCAAAGCCTTTGACACTGTTCCACATAGGTGACTGATAAATAAACCGAGTGCCTCCGGTATGGGCACTAAAGTGAATGACTGGATTAAAAACTGGTTAAGTGGAAGGAGACAGAGGGTAGAGGTAAATGGAGTTTGCTCTGAGGAAAAGGATGCTATCAGTGGTGTACCACAAGGATTGGTCCTTGGGCTGGCTTTTTAAAGCATGTTTATGAGTGATATTGCAGAAGGACTTTCTGGGAAGGTATGTCTGTTTGCGGACAATACCAAGCTTTGTAATAGGGTAAACACCCTAGAGGGTATGGATAGCATGTGGAGGGATCTGGCACAGCTTGAATAATGGACCAGCAATTGGCAACTCAGATTTAATGCTAAGAAATGCAAGGTCATACACTTAGGTTGCAAAAATCCAAAAGAAAGGTACAAAAGAAGAGCGAGACTTGGGGGTTATTGTGTCTGATCATCTCAAAGTGGTCAAACAGGTAGAAAAGACAATGGTCAAAGCCAGAAGAATGCTCGGATATATAGGGAGAGGAATGGCTAGCAGGAAAAAAAGAGGTGATAGTACCCTTGTATAAGTTTCTGGTAAGGCCCCATTTAGAATACTGCATGCAATTCTGGAGACCACATCTATGAAAAGATATAAACAGGATTTAATTGGTCCAGAGGGTGGATACAAAATTGGTCAGTGGTCTCTTTCATAAAGCGTATGGGGACAGACTTGAGACTCTCAATATGTATACTACTTTGGAAGAAAGGAAAGAGACAGGGGATATGATAGAGATGTTGAAATACCTCTGTTGTGTTAATGTACAGGAAGTGAGTCTCTTTCAAATGAAAGGGAAACTCTAGAATGAGAGGGCATAGGATGAAGTCTAGAGGTTATAGGCTCAGGCTTAAGGAAATATTTTCATGGAAAGGGCGGTTGATGTGTGGAACTGCTTCCCAGTGGTGGAGACAAGGACTGTGTCTGAATTTATGAAAGCACAGTACAGGCATGTAGGATTTTGCTCACACCTTTTCACTAGTAGCTCAAGGTGAGTTACATTCAGGTACACTGGATATTTCTCTGTTCCAGGAGTGCTCACAATCTAGGTTTGTACCTGAGAATATGGAGGGTTAAGTGACTTGCTCAAGTTCACAAGGAGCAGCAGTGGGATTTGAACCGGCCACCTCTGGATTGTAAGACCAGTGCTCTAACCACTAGGCCAGTCCTCCACTTAGGGAAAGGAGGAGATAGTGGTTGCTGTGGATGGGCAGACTGGATGGGCCATTTGGCTCTTATCTGCCGTTAGCTTCTATGTTACTCTGTTTCTATGCCTAATTGCCTACAGTTAGATGTGAGGATTTACACCAGTCATTTAGCTAGGCTAAGTGCTTGCTCCTAAAGTTAGGTGTGTAAATGCAGATTTATGCTAGTGTTCTGCAATGGCAGTTTGTATGTTCAACTGCTGTTATAGCATTTGCTCTTACTGCACATCAGCCCGGTGTCTAACTAGGCAATCTATTGTGAGTCATCTCTTAGGTGTGTATAGAGTGTACTCTTATTTGCGGACAATATTCATTTCAAACAACAGCCCATCCCTATCAATTTAGTACCACCTGGTCTCATAACCAGTCCTAGGGATACCAGCTCCAAAATTTGTTCTGGAGTTGGTGGTGCCTGTCACCAGTGCCCCTTTGTAGAAACAGAGTTAGAACAGCAGGCATTTTCTCTGCTTTATGTGCAGGGAGAAATGAGGAAATATAATCTCAGTTTACAAGGGTAGGAACAGCTGGAGCTTTGCAGTCAGTCCTCCAAGGGAAACGTTGACAAAGCATAGCAAGCAAAAAAAAAAAAAAGAGATTCTGTTCCTGCAGGGAATCCGAAACAGAAGTAGCAAGGTTTTGCATTGTATTTGCCCTCATCTTTCCCTTAGAGGGAGAAGAGGATGAACCTCTCATCTGCTGAAGTGAAATATGTTTCTGCATTAAAAGCTGCAGCATTCATTGCCAGACAGTACCTGAGAATGATATACTGAGTAATAGTGCCAAAGTTATTAAAATCCCAGCCATTCTGCTTTGTTAATGTCACAGACGTGAATATGTAAATTCATTTTTCAGGAAGATAATTAAAATCAATAAATAATGTTTGGGCTCAAAACAAGAAGAGATGTGGGAACTACCGGGGCCAAAATAATAAGAAATGGATGGAAGACAACAAGGTATTGTGTCCAGAATGTGGACACAATTCCTTGTCGATTGTACAGAACAATTTATGTGTATTTGGAGAGCGATTTTCAGACAACCTCCCCCCCCCTCCATTGCATGCAAGCCTGAGGGTATGTCGAAAGGGAAATTCCCTGCCAGCCATTAGAACTCCCAGAGTGGAAACTTGGCTTCTTATACTGCTGCAGGGAAGTAGATCTGTATGCGAACTGCTGTTAACAATGATGCCAATCATGAGAATTTATAAAAGCATCTTTTCAAAGTAGTCTGTGGTGCTGCTCATGTAATGTGCAAATATTCTGGTAGTGGATAGATGCTTTTATGTCAATTTTAATACTGAAGGAAACTTGCGGAGTGTTTTGATGTTTGGTGACTGTGTGATTAGAAATCTAACTTGGGATATGGTAACCAAAAAAAAAAATGATTAAAGGTGTCGCAGCAGTGTTTGGCTTCAGATAGTATGCTAAATTATGACTTGATTGTGGAGACCTTGATAAGTGTGTTTTATGTCACATATCAAAGTTAGGATGATTAAAAAAAAAAGAAGAAATATTTTGCCTTTATAGACGCAATCTTTCAACAGCACTGATATAACTCAGCTGGCTAACAATTCTGTGAACAGAATTGGGTCCCGGAGTTATAGAACAAGTCATTAACTATTTTGTCATGCCTTCTTGTTGAACCAAACTTTTTTTTTTTTTTAATTCTCTGAAATCTGGGACCTTTTCTCTTTGGAGGCCTCCGTTCCTCGGAATCTCTCCCCATCCCCACCCTGAAGAGAACAGCTGGCTTCATTTAAATATTCATGAGTCCGTCTGCTGTGGCAGGACTGCAGCCACTTTTTTTTTGTACTCTGACGGGATGATAAATCTTGTCAGATGCGTAAAACAGGCCAGGATGGAAACAGGTGCAGTGGTACTAAAGATGCACTTGTTTGCACTCTACAATGATAAATTGAGGCCCTGAGTTGGCAGGATTTTGAAGGAGGAGGAGTGGGCCTGCTGCTGAAAACATTCAGTGGTGACTTACACAAGCTCCTAAAATCCATTAATTCAAATCTTGCTGTTCCATTGACTCTGTATGAAGTTTCTTTGAGGTCAATGTTTGGTTAAACCATTAAACCCCCTCATTCTATAATAGGTTGTCTAAATGTAAGTGCCTTTTTTTTTGCATTTATATTTATAGAAAACTGCCATTCACACAGGTAAGTGACTGTAGGTAATGTGCCTTATCACTATTCTAAAAGTAGACACATAAATGACATATTAGGGATTTCTATAAATGGCATATAATATTTGGCACTGGAAAAAATGGTGCTAAGCATGATTCTGTAAAAAAAACAAAAAAACAAACCCATATACCCTTTTAAAAATAGTGCAGAGCACAAATTCCCACCACTGTTCCAGTCCCGCCAATGGGGGATGCTGTTTACTATCACATTTTCAATAGTGAAGGACGAGCAAGCTCAGCAGGACTCCAGGGAACCTGCCTGTGTTTAGCAATTGGAAACACAATATTGAAGCACCTCCCCCTGCTGGCAGAAATGTAGTTGGAGGACTCCCGCTCAGCTTAGAGGGAACAGTGATTCCCAGGCCTAACTTTAGGTGCCAGACATACACCTGCTGAAACCCGGTGTAATTGCTGGCGTCCAAATTAGGTGCGCAGAGGCAGTATTCTGTAACTACACACAGATTTTTTCAGGCTGCCCCTGATACACCCATGGCCACAGCCCTCACAATCTGGAATGCACTCCCTGAAAGGCTCGGCTTAACACAAGGCTATCTCTACTTCAGGAAGCAGGTGAAAGCTCGGCTCTTTAACCAGGCCTTTAATGGAAGAAGAAACTAACTTGTTATTCTTACTCACACACACAAGGAGTGACATGGGCTGCACATACTGCAGCAGGACATGTTTATCCACTCCTACCCTAGCTCAGATAATATTTAACTATCTCTCTGACCTCATGTGCAACTTTCTTTAAATTAGTCTCCTTACTTTCTAACTCCTCTTACTTTCTTACCTATCTATATGTTCCATCTTTGCTTATACCCTACACTGTCAATTAAGACGTTCTATTATGTATTGTGTTGATATTGTAAGTAGTATACTATCCACCTTATAATCGAAAGAGAAAAATGCCCATATTCCGACCTAAACAGGAGATGGACGTCTTTCTCTCCCGGGTGCCCAAATCGGTATAATCAAAAGCAAATTTTGGGTGTCTTCAACTGCACTCCGTTGCAGGAACGAATAAAGTTGACGGGGGCATGTTGGAGGCGTGGTGAAGGCGGGACTGGGGCATGGTTATCGGCCGAGGAGAGATGGGCGTCTTTAGCTGATAATCGAAAAAAAAGGCGTTTTTACCGCGATTTTGGGTCACTTTTTTGGACCTTTTTTTCATGAACAAGTCCCAAAACAGTGCCCCAACTGACCAGATGACCACTGGAGGGAATCGGGGATCACCTGCCCTGACTCCCCCAGTGGTCACTAACCCCCTCCCACCAAAAAAAACCCACTTTACAAACTTTTTTTCCCAGCCTGTATGCCAGCCTCAAATTCCGTACCCACCTCCATGACAGCAGAATGTGTTCTATCCTGTGACAGCTTTTCCCTGGTTCTGATGTGGGTCTCGGGTGAGTGTGACACCTTTTCTCTTAAGGGAACTGCAGAATCACATCAGCAATGCATTGTGGTGGGTGTAGGGTATTGGGCTCCGTGATTCCACTAGCTTGTGTTAAATGCTCACGATGTTGGTAGTTGGTTGGCTCTACTCCCATGGTGCTTTTCCCTCTGCTTACTGGGTCAGTGTGTGCCCTGTTTTGTTTCCGGTAGTTCATGAGGTAGTGGCCATTTTTATAAGCCAGTTTTAGATCCTGTTCATGTGTTAGCCACGTTATAGCACTTAGTTCTTACCTTGAATGTTGTTGAAAGAGGGCATTGTACACCATTCTGCCAGCTCGGACCTACTGCTAATCTCAGTACCAGCGATACTCGTTGCCAATGGGGCACAACCTCTGATCTGCAGTTAACTGTGAGTAAACGTGCTTATTCAAATAAAGGATGTTTTCAGCGAGATTAGTCTTCAGGTGTCAATTGGTGTGCCAAGGTTATTGTAATATAGGGGAAGGAAGAGAGAGAAGAGAAAAAGTTTTATTTTTTTTATTATTTACCTGGAGGAGGAGGGGCTCTCAGGAGGGCTCTGGGGGCTGCTCTTCAGGTCAAGAGTGTCTGGAGGAACAACGCTGCCATTTCGGAGACCCGGGGATGATTGAGCATGTCCTCAGGTCTGGCAAGAAAAGGGGGCATCATGGGGGGAAGAAGAATTATAGGGAGAAGCTGAGGGTGGTGATGCCGTGATTTGCTGGGTCTGGGGACGGTTGGGCACGTCCCCGGACATGGATCGGGCATCTCTGATGTATTTGGGGGACAGCGTTGATGGTGAGCTCGGGTTTTCCGAGCATTTTCACGGCTGTTTTGGGGGAGGGGAACAGCAGCGGAGGAAGGAGCGATGTCGGGTGTCCACCGCGATCGAGCGGGACACCGAAGAGGAAAAGGAGACCAGTTTTGGGCATAGGAGGGACCTGCGTACAGCCTGTGACCGGGAGGAAGTTAGGAGGAGGCATCGCACCGATGTGGGAAGTGCCGTTGTTTAGCGTCCACCGCGATCGTGCGGGGACGCTGGAGGAAGAGAGGAGGCCGGTTCCTTGCAGCGAGGATGGCTGGCGTGTGGCCTGCTTGGCCGAAAAGAGAGGAGGAGGTCTGTCGGAGGTGGCACGGAGAAAGTGCGCATGCGTGGGGGGCGTGCACATGCCCCATTTTGCCAGAGCTCTGGTCGGGCCTAGAAGCCTGGGCCTCGATTTTTGACCGGAGTTCCAGGCAAAATGGCGGTTTTTGGGGTCATTTTGTTTTTGGGCTCCGTTTTTTTAGGAGGACAAGCGGGGCCGGATCCAATGGGAGAAAATCCTGGATAAGGTAAGGGGTTTTGTAACCCAAAATTTTAATTAATTTATTTTAAAAATATGGAAGTTGCGTTTTTGATTTTTAAAAATTCAAGGTTTAAAGTCTTTCAAATTATTTTTGCATATTTGGATTCGGGGAATTTTGGGGGATTTTTCAGGTGGGTTAGTTTTTGAATTTTAATATTTTTAGAGGGTGTTTTGGGGGGGGCAATTTAAAGGGGAAGTGCAAGGGTTAAAGTTATAAATATGACGGAGTAGGTTTAGGAGGGGATAACTTAATTTTTGAGATACTTTTTAATCAAATCTAGGATTTTTAAAGGGGTGTTTGAGGAGGAATTAGTGGGGCGGGTAGTAAATTTAGGTATTTTTAAATTTGAAAAACATAGCTTGATAGGGGATGGGAAGTTTTAATATTTTGGAAATTTGGGGGTAATTCGGTTAAGGTTTGAGTGTGTTTTTGCTTCATTTTATAGTTTTTCCATTAAAATCTATGGGAAGTAATAGGAAAAAATGGAGATTTTGCACTGCTGACCAACATTCCGCTGGTCAGCAGTGAATTTTGGAATTTAGAGGGAGGCAGGGGATTGGCTGGAGGGTTTTTGGAATCCAGCCGAAAACGCCGTATCCTAGGAGACGGAGTCGCTGGCAGTTGCCAGAAGGAGTTGGGCTGTGGTGAGGTGAGGTTGTGTGTTGGTGTGGCTGGTGATGGTAAAGGGTTAAAGGGTGAGAGATACAGTTATAGGTTTGGGAAAGTGAGTGAATAGGCAGGAGTAAGTTAATAAAGAGTGAATTGGTGAGAAATGTGGGTTAATACTGGCTGTGAAGAATAAATACATAGGGCTAGGTGTGTGATGAATAGGGGCTGAGAACAGACTTACAATTTAATTTAAAGGAAAAAATACACAAAGAGCACATTAACTGTGCTACTGTAATGTCTCAAATGTGCATTGAGTAAGGGGCTCTATAGAATAAGCAAGTAAAAGACTGGAATGACAAAAGAGATCAGGGGAGTGATTGTTGGGAGTTGAGTGGGTTCTTGCAGGTCACTGGATCACTCCTTCCTAGATTAGGGATTATAAAAAAAATTTAGGCTCACAAAATTAGGAGAATTTACTCATATTTGGTTTAAGATAAGTAACGGCCACAGTATTGATATTATAAAAGTGTTAACGTCACTAAGAGGAAGTCATTCAATGTTGAGAGGGAGAGAAGGTTTTGCCTCCCTTTTGGTTATTTAAGAGAGGTTTAGGGAGAAGACAAGTTGGAAAAGCCGGACATCAAAGGAAGAGCTCAGGCCCCCATGCAAGAAAGACCAGCGGCTTTTCTAAGGAACCGTAAGAGAGACTGCATCACACTAAGAGCCGGGACATTGGAAAAAGGGAAGGGAGTAAAACAAAAGAAATAATACTTACCTGGATCCAGGGAATGTGGGTGAAAGAGTTCTGAAAGACACAAAATATCACACAAAGAATCAAAATTCTTATGAGTGTAGCAGATACTTGAAAATAATTTCTGTACATTTTTATTACTCAGAAAGGGTATAGGACAAAGAGAAAGTGAAGAGATACTTATCTGATTCCGTGGAAACAGGGAGTTGGAGAAGGGTAACCTGTGAAAGTAAAGAAAGAGAAAGTTGAACCAAATGGTATACATCTTAAATGAGTTGAAAGAGTATATTAACACAAAAGATACCTGGGAATTGTTTTACCTATTGAATGTTGAGTTAAAATATTCAGAGTGATTGAATTAAATTATTGGTTATTACAAACTTTATAGTGTGAAATTGTGTTTCTTATTCTCAGAAAGAGTAAAATCCTGAAATTAGTTTATATTCCTCTCCCGCTCCTGGAGTGGGAGACGAGGTTAGTTTTTGTTGTCCTCACCCCATTCCTGAGTACTGGGTTTCTGGACAGTTGTCACGGCTATCAACATCAGGCTGACCAGAATCCAGCTCAATTCTTACATCACACCCAGGCGTGGGGTGGACTAACATTATACAGCAGCAACAAGTCCTGTCCCTGGAGCACTTTTAGTGGGTACTGCAGTGCACTTCAGGCAGGCAGACCCAGGTCCATCCCCCCCCCCCCCCCACCTGTAACACTTGTGGTGGTAAATGGGAGGCCTCTGAAACCCACTGTACCCACATGTAGTTGTCCCCTTCACCCCTAAGAGCTATGGCAGTGTTGTACATTTGACCCTCTCATGACCAAATGGCTTGGATTAGGACGTTTCTGAGCTGGATGTTTTTATTTTCCATTATTGCAAAAAAACAAAACAAAAAACGCCAGCTCAGAAAGGCCCAAATCCATGGCATTTGGTCCGTCCAAACCGTATTTTCGAAACAAAAGATGGATGCCCATTTTTTTTCAAAATACGGTCTGTCCCTCTTCTTCACGTACCCGTTTTCGGACATAGACTCCCATGGAGATGGGCGTTCGCGTTCGATTATGCCCCTCTTATGCAACACTTTGTATTATTATTTGAATATCGCATCGGTGTCTGCCATCTTTGTGCACCGATGCGATGTGGAGAAACTGTTATGCACCTGAGTTGAAATTCGGACCACACCCTGAGGCAGCGTATTGCGAAACATACTGCATGTAGGTGGAGGTGTCCGTGTTCTGCACTTTATGTAATCTTGTGTGGAAGATATGCAAGTGATATCATTTAAAGTTGTAAGATGAGTGGAGGAGTGGCCTAGTGGTTAGGGTGGTGGACTTTGGTCCTGGAGAAGTGAGGAACTGAGTTCAATTCCCACTTCAGGCACAGGCAGTTTCTTGTGACTCTGGGCAAGTCACTTAACCCTCCATTGCCCCAGGTACAAATAAGTACCTGTATCCAATAAGTAAGCAGCATGGAGCCTGCCATGAGTGGGAAAGTACGGGGTACAAATGTAACAAAAATAAAATAAAGCAAGAAGATATAAAAGAAATTTCTAAGCACAAAGAATAAAGTTTCATATGGTTGGAATACAAAAAGAAGTTTGGACTTAAATGTTATGTTGTTATGAATGATTGAACAGCTGGATTTAAGATCATTCATGCATCGGGTTTGATGCCACGTTCATGCTACGACTCTATGTCCTCCTAATTGGTACTTCAAGCATTGAGGGACCTGCAGTGCAAAAAGCCTAAGAAGAACTGCCATCACTCTCCCTCTAGGCACTCATCCTACAACTCCCCTATATCCATGTCATTGATGCATGGGAAACATCCATGCTGCAGTAACTGCTATCCATCTCTACAGCTCATTTCACATCATGAGCCTTTGCGATCTTCTAGATCTCCTACACCTGCAGAGGCTGTATCTGTGGCTGCATCCATGCTAGCTTCTCAGCCCATACTGGCATAATTGGAGTTGGAGGGAGCTGAAATGAGACTCGTTTGATGGATGATCTGGGGGTCTTGTTTGCCAATACAGAGCACAGCTGTGTTGGATTTGTGTAAAACCTAGCAATCAGAGGTGATGAGAACCTATCTTTGATGAAATAGAAGAAGCCTCCCTCCAACTGGAAGGTTTGTGGTATCAACAAATGGACAGTAGCAATGCTCTCTAGTAAGGAATCAAAAACGAGGCTGTTGCTTTGACTAAGAAGGTGTTTGGGATTTCTTTCCATGCTGTTGCCCTGGACAGGATCATTGAGGTGTAAACGCTGAGGTGGAAGATGCATAGGGGTATAACAACACTTAGAAGGATAATGAGTAGAGCATCTATAACCTACTTGAAACCTCCTAGTAGAAGAGGAAGGTGTAGTAATCTGTGGCCTAGATAACAACAAGAAACATCTGCGAGACTCTGAGCCAAAACAATCGGTGCATTATTATTGCTAGAGCAGAAATGTGGAAAGAGAGGTCTAAATCATCAAAGGCCTGTCTAGCAAGATATTTATGACAGACAAGTAGCTTTCTGTGAACTTTTTGGAATTCTTCCTGTTTATCAGATATTCAGCAATGATAAAGAATTCTGTATAAGAGATTTTAAATAAATGGTGGAATAAAGCTGGTAGTCCAAAATGTGATTGGTTAGTATTGTGGCTTGGAAAGTTTTTCTGCCAAAAGAGTCCAAAGTTCCTGTTTCTCTTCCTGGAGGAGCAGAAGCATAACATCTGGCAATCTCTCCTAATTGCACCCTTCTCCTCCATTGCTAACTCCAGACTCCGTTCCTTTTGTCTTGCCGCACCTTATGCTTGGAATAGACTTCCTGAGCCATTACGTCAAGCTCCATCCCTGGCCGCCTTAAAATCCGGGCTAAAGGCCTTTGATGCTGCTTTTAATTCCTAACTTGTCACTTGCTCGTAACCTTTATCTTGTCTTCCTCTCTTCAATAGTCCCTTTCCCTATATGTCCTTCTGTCTGTCCTACCCTTATCCTTATTGGTCCTGTCTGTCTGTCCTGATTTAGATTGTAAGCTCTTTTGGGCAGGGACTGTCTTTTCTTCATGTTCAATTGTGAAACGCTGCGTACGACTGGTAGCGCTGTGGAAATGATTTGTAGTAGTAGTAGTAGCAGCACTGTGAGTGCATTTTAAAGCAGATTCTACCACTAAAGAATGATGTGGTAGTTGCATCTTTTCAACTACTGCACAGTTTTGTATTCTCTAGAATGTGTCAATTTTCTTTGGGGCAATTTGGACTGATAGAGGGTTCTCCCAGTTCTTGAATAAAGCGGTTTTCTTAACTTAATGGAGAGGAACTGTAATACCCTCTCTTGGTGGGGAATCACAGTCAAGAAACTCACAAAGTTCTTTTGAAGGTTCCTCCTCTATTTCCAGCTTGAAAGATATAGCATGAGCCATCTCATGAACAAAACCTGGAAAGGATGTACTTTCTGGGGGAGATTTCCTCGTCTGAGGTGGTAGAGAAAGATAAGATGGGATGTCATAGGACTCTGCAACTGAGAGGTCCTGTGGACCATGATCCATCTCCCATGAGAGGTCTGAGTTAGACTCTGCAAAGAACTGCTCATGAGGAGTAAATGGAAGAGCGTGCTGACTTGTATGTCGACTATGCACCGAACTGCGTTGAGGCATGTAAGCATCTGAGAAAGCTCCTTCGCTGACGATGATACATGTATCGTTTGGGTACAAGCTGCTCCCGATGATTGACATCAAGCCAGTGTACCGGACCTCTCCCATGACACCAGAACACATCCATCACACAAAGACACATGAAGGAAGGGAACAGCTCCTCCTAAAGGAGGGAAATCTCATACCTAGCATGGCTCAGGTTTAACCCCTCTGCCAAGCCTCACAGAAACCACATTTCAAATAGTTACTTCCCAACTCGATGCTTGAGTTAGAGAGATGTATAACTTTCTTGTTCTAAGTAAGGTGAGAGGATAATCTTATAACAGGGTGCCTAGGTTGGGAAGGCACATAGATGCATATGTTTTCTTTATTTTATAAAGGCAACATATTCAGCTTTGCGTAGTTATAAAACTGCATCGTTGAATGCTTTCGGTCAAAGTTACACCTGCTGAGAGGCAAGAGTAAGAATTGACACAAATGTGCTGATCCTGACTCTGCATGTCCGTTCCCCCCCCCCCCCCCCCTCAAAAAATGTCTACATATATAGCACATAAAAGTGGATGCTAAGATTTCCTAGTGCCCACTTTGTGCATGTATATGCTGGGCCCAATTTTTTTGAACACCTACTTGAGGTGTATAAAACACAATGCTCTTCACATTTAAGTTGGTGGATGTGTGGAACAGCTTCCCAGTGGAGAGGAGATGGTAGAGGGAAAGGGAAATGGGACTTGATATACTGCCTTTCTGAGGTTTTTGCAACTACATTCAAAGCGGTTTACATATATTCAGATACTTATTTTGTACCAGGGGCAATGGAGGGTTAAGTGACTTGCCCAGAGTCACAAGGAGCTGCAGTGGGAATCAAACTCAGTTCCCCAGGATCAAAGTCCACTGCACTAACAACTAGGTTACTCCTCCACTAGCAAGATTCCATGTAGAAGGCTGCCCTTGCAGATCAGCAACACGGCTGCGCAGGCTTCTGTTTCTGTGAGTCTGACGTCCTGCACATGTACGTGCAGGACGTCAGACTCACAGAAACAGAAGCCTGCGCAGCCACGTTGCTGATCTGCAAGGGCAGGCTTCTACATGGAATCTTGCTAGTGGAATAGCAACATTCCATGTAGAATCTCAAATAGTAGCAACATTCCATCTAGAATCTCCAATAGTAGCAACATTCCATATAGAATCTCATATAGGGAAAGGGAAATGGGACTTGATATACCACCTTTCTGGGGTTTTTGCAACTACATTCAAAGCGGTTTACATATATTCAGGTACTTATTTTGCACCAGGGGCAATGGAGGGTTAAGTGACTTGCTCAGAGTCACAAGGAGCTGCAGTGGGAATCAAACTCAGTTCCCCAGGATCAAAGTCCACTGCACTAACCACTAGGCTACTCCTTGTACCTGAAGTCAAGAAAGCATGGGACAAGTATGCAGGATCTTTAAGGGAGAGAAAAGACTTGTAGCATGTAGAGAATGGATGGGCAGACTGGATAGCCTATATAGTCTTTATCTGCTGTTATTTTCTACCATTACTACTACTACTACTTAGCATTTCTATAGCACTACTAAACGTACACAGTGCTGTACACTGGATATAAAGAGACAGTCCCTGCTCGACAGAGCTTACAATCTAATTAGGACAGGACAAATGCCTCAATATTGTGCAATGTTAAAAATATGCTAATATCATGATTGTAGCATAAGCCCAAGCTATTTGTTCGATGCAAAACTGTGATTGATGAAAGCAATTAATATTTATTTTAAATCACTATTACCAGTAGAAAATGTTTAGCACTTTCCTTATTAGCCAAAACCTAATTAGCAGGTCAGGCCTAAACAAAGCAAAACATTAATAATTTGTATCATTCAAATCAGTGGTTAAATGGGGAATTCTGCTCTTGGGCTATGACCCCTGCTGTGCTCACATGTGCTTTCCATTCTAATGTGCTTCTTCAGTTTCTAACGCTAGGAGACTCCTTCCACGATTAAAATTAACATTCACAGCTAGGAGATTATGTAAACTTTCAATTTGATTGAATCCACAGGCTTGTAATTAAGAAACAAACAAAAAAAAAGCCTCCAACAAATTTAATGGTTAGTAATAGCATTATTACCTTTCAAACAGGCAATAACGAATCAGATGCAAAAAAACATTTATTTCACTTCAGGCTACTGACAGCCACCTTGTTTGTACGGTAGTAGCGGTTCTTGCTTTTTAAAACTTTTTCTACTATTATTGCATAGAATAATAGACACAATAGAGGTTTTAGCAAAGAGCGTAGGAATTTCCAGCACTGGTGAAAGATGAGAGAAAAGGCAGGGGCTAGAGTGGACAAATGGCTAAGAGCAGGGATAGATTATGGCTTTGGAGGCAGGGGGTATTTCTGTTCACCTTTCTTTCTGTTCAGGCATCACATATAGATTATCCTGTTGCCTGTTTATTTCTATTCTTGAGCAGGTTTTCTGATGTTTGATCAACTGATTATGTGCCATCTTGCTAAATGTCGCGGTCACAGCAGACATTTGCAATCACAGCAGGTTGCTTGTAAGTAGGGATTTTTAAAGGTGACCGTCACCCAAGACAGAGTGAAAAATTCTATCTGGTGATTGATTTGCAAAACAGACATTTTGGATGCAAGGTTCATTTATTTAGTTTCAAGTTCTTTTTTTTCCCCACTTTTTTTTTTTAATGCTTTGATAGGTGATATTATGCTCCTAGTGAATTGGCAAGGAACATTTATTTGTTATCCACCTATACAGCTAATATCTGACCTAAGAAGAGTACATCAAAATAGCAATTAAATCATAAGCAAAAACATAAAGATGCAACAATCAATACACACTTAAGGTAACAGCAATCAGTTATTTTGCCTCCAAACAGAAATTCTTGACCTCTTCTTTATAATTTCTTTCCAGCATCTTCTGAATTTGATTGAAATGAGCCCCAGATCTAGCTGATTTCCGTCAGCCTTCATACAATAAAACGTCCAGTGTACCATTCTATCCCGACTGAGCAGAGACCAATAGAAATGCAGCCTGAAGACTCATCTGACATCAAGATCAACAAACACTGTCAAAAGAAAGTCTTTTTTGGAAGCAGTTGTTGATCTTGATGTCAGATGAGTCTTCAGGCTGCATTTCTATTGGTCTCTGCTCAGTCGGGATAGAATGGTGCACTGGACGTTTTATTGTATGAAGGCTGACGGAAATCAGCTAGATCTGGGGCTCATTTCAATCAAATTCAGAAGATGCTGGAAAGAAATTATAAAGAAGAGGTCAAGAATTTCTGTTTGGAGGCAAAATAACTCTCTGAAAATTTAAGGGCCCTGTTTCCAAAGGCGTGTTAGCGTTTGTAGCGTGTGCTAAAAATGATCACACGTTAACCGTGTAGACGCCCATAGGTATATTATGGGTATCTATACGGTTAGCATGTACTAATTCTTAGTGCATGCTAAAAATGCTACTGTGCCTTTGTAAACAGGGCCCTCAGAGAACAGGACCAAATCTGGCTGGGGGAAAAATTGGCAAAAAAACACATTAAAGGCAATCCTATAGCGCTTGGAAAACATGTGGTAGGAACTTATTTTATAAAGGAAAGTAGGTCTCAGTCTTTGTTAGGACAATATGGAATGATAATATATTGAAATTAACTAGTTCACATTTTACTTTTGAAGAAAATATTAAGATCCTTGGTGTTACTGTATCAGAAACTCTGTCTTTTGATTCCCAGGTGAATTTACTTATTAAGAAATCGTTTCTGTTAATGAGAAAACTTAGAATACGTAACTACTTTGACCTTTATAATTTTAGATTGATTAGCCAAAGTTTACTGTTATCTAACTTGAATTACAGTAGTGTCATTTATGTTGGCTATTTATTGGAAAGGTTTTTTGAGGAAGATTCAACTATTGAGGAAAAGTCACTATTGATCGAAACCTCACACTCAATACTCACGTGAAGAATACAACAAAAAAAATATTCTACTCGATGTGGAAACTCAAAAGAATAAAACCTTTTTTCCCAAGAAACATCTTCCGCACTCTAGTACAGTCATTAGTAATAAGTCACTTGGACTACTGTAACACTCTGTACGCAGGCTGTAAAGAACAGACCATCCAAAAACTCCAAACAGCCCAGAACACTGCAGCCAGACTCATTTTTGGTAAAGCTAAATACGAAAGTGCGAAGCCCCTAAGAGAGAAACTGCACTGGCTCCCGCTCAGGGAACGAATTGAGTTCAAGATCTGCACAACCGTTCACAAAATCATCCACGCAGACGCCCCACTCTATATGTTAAATCTAGTGGACTTACCGCCCAGAAACGCCAAAAGATCGACCCGCAAATTCCTCAACCTGAACTTCCCCAGTTGTAAAGGAATTAAATACAAACAGTCATATGCCACTACTTTTGCATACAAAAGCACACAGATATGGAA
Source organism: Microcaecilia unicolor (assembly GCF_901765095.1). Classification (NCBI taxonomy): domain Eukaryota; kingdom Metazoa; phylum Chordata; class Amphibia; order Gymnophiona; family Siphonopidae; genus Microcaecilia; species Microcaecilia unicolor. The sequence goes on from NC_044035.1 coordinate 327,990,469, forward strand.
CGCAATACCCATGACCCTGAAAACCATGGACAATCTAACCAACTTTTGCAAATCTTTGAAGACACATCTCTTCAACAAAGCTTACAAAAGTAATCCTCAATGAAACTAATCATTCCTTAAACCACTCATGTGCATCAAAAAACACCTCTCACACTACCTTACCTAACACCTTTCCATCCTTATCCCCATTCACCTTTAGCCTATTATTGATTATATTTAAGATCTTGTAATGAATACCTCATAATAAAACTCTGTAAGCCACATTGAGCCTGCAAAAAGGTGGGATAATGTGGGGTACAAATGCAATAAATAATATTCAAAATACAGCTGCACGATTACTTTTTTCTGCTCATAAATGTTTCTCCACTGTTGCGGGACCTCCATTGGTTACTAGTGGAGGCTTGAATTCAATTTAAGGTATACATTATAGTTCATAAAAGTATTTTTGGACAATCTTCAGAATATTTGCTTGGCTGGGTCCAAATGACTAATAAAGACAGAAGCCTTCGAGATAGTTTTTTTAGTTACTACTACTACTACTATTTAGCATTTCTATAGCGCTACAAGGCATACGCAGCGCTGCACAAACATAGAAGAAGGACAGTCCCTGCTCAAAGAGCTTACAATCTAAGTCCAAGTCCTACTAAACTGACAAATAAGACCATTTATTCTACGAGCATTATGTTTCAAGCCCCACTATTATGGAATTCTCTCCCTGTACAATTAAGAAAAATGCAGAGTTTATCTACTTTCAAAAAGCCCTAAAAACGTTTCTTTTAAAGAAGTTTTTATGATTAGAACATGTTTTTCTTTCTTTTTAAACATGTATTAACTGATTAGTTGTTAATTCACAGGATCTTCCTGTTGCTTCTTGTTATGATCCACACTGAACTCTTCTGGGTAGTTGCAGAATATAAGAAGTACTACTACTACTACTATTAAACATTTCTATAGCGCTACTAGACTTACACAGCGCTGTACAAATGAACATGAAAAGACAGTCCCTGCTCAACAGAGCTTACAATCTAAATTGGACAGATGAACAGACAGCTAGGGGTGGGGAAATTGCAGTGGTAGGGGTGATAAGTGAGGGTGTTGAGTAAGAGAGTCATGGTTAGGAGTCAAAAGCAGTAGCAAAGAGGTGGGCTTTAAGCCTAGACTTGGACAGGCTAAGCCTCCCCTGCTGTGCTCAGAGAGGTTTAAATTGTTGATTTACCTCCATCCCCACAGCAGAAGCTGCAGTGAAAGCCCTCTAGCCTTGTGTAACCAATTGTAGAAATCGGTTTATGGTTTGTTTACCTTACTGCTGGGAGTGCAGGGGGGGGGGGGGGGGGGGGGGTTGGCTGGAGGTGTCCTGGGTTGCCAGGGAGATATTTAACGAGGATGACTTCCTGACCTGCACTGAGGACAGATAGCAGCAGAATTGGATACTGGACCAGCATGATCAGAAAAAGTCACCAGACAACAAAGGTAGAAAAGATCATTTTATTTTCATTATAGTGTTTGGAATATGTCCACTTTGAGAATCAGGTGCTCACCATTAAAAGCTTATATTTATTTACTTATTTATGGCATTTTATCCCACATTAAACATGAATTAGGGTGTTTTGTGGCTCTACATGAGAATTGTGATGATATGATCCCTTGTTTCATATTGTTGACGGTCTGCATTTTCCGTATGGGTGGTATATTGGTGTATTAGGTTCTGCCCAGTGTAATATTTATGGTACAGTAAGGTTCTGAGTGTGTTTTTGCACAAAGTTGTGCATAGTGTTTTGCAGTTGAGCGATTGTGCTTAGAATATGCTTTGAGCAACCACTTTATTCTTTGACATATGATACATATCTAATATCTAAATTTAATAAAAGGTATTAATTGTGACTTTTATTTTTATTTATTTATTTTTTCTGTGTGTTATCAGACAATTATGGATTTAAGCTCCACCCCTGGCCCCACCCATAACCCCGCCCCTTTAGTTGGGCCACCGACTGTCTATGGTTACTAGGGTTACGCAGCGCTGTACAATTTTACCAAGAAGGACAGTCCCTGCTCAAAGGAGCTTACAATCTAAAGGACAAAAATGTGCAGTCAATCAATTTGGGGCAGTCTAGATTTCTTGAATAGGGGTATAATGGTTAGGTGCTGAAAGCGACATTGAGTAAGGATTTGAAGATGGGCAGGGAGGGGGCTTGGCGTATGGGCTCAGGAAGTTTATTCTAAGCATAGGGTGAGGCGAGGCAGAAAGGGCGGAGCCTGGAGTTGGCGGTGGTGGAGAAGGGTACTGAGAGGAGGGATTTGTCCTGTGAGCGGAGGTTTCGGGTAGGGGCGTAAGGGGAGATGAGGGTAGAGAGGTAATGAGGGGCTGCAGATTGAGTGCATTTGTAGGTTAGTAAGAGAAGCTTGAACTGTATGCGGTACCTGATCAGAAGCCAGTGAAGTGACTTGAGGAGAGGGGTGATATGAGCATATTGGTCCAGGCGAAAGATAAGACGCGCAGCAGAGTTCTGAACGGATTGAAGGGGGGATAGATGGTTAAGTGGGAGGCCAGTGAGGAGTAGGTTGCAGTAGTCAAGGCGAGAGGTAATGAGAGAGTGGATGAGAGTTCAGGTGGTGTGCTCAGAGAGGAAAGGGCGAATTTTGCTGATGTTATAGAGAAAGAAGCAACAGGTTTTGGCTGTCTGTTGGATATGCGCAGAGAAGGAGAGGGAGGAGTCAAAGATGACTCCGAGGTTGCGGGCAGATGAGACGGGGAGGATGAGGGTGTTATCGACTGAAATAGAGAGTGGAGGGAGAGGAGAAGTGGGTTTGGGTGGAAAGATAATAAGCTCGGTTTTGGCCATGTTCAGTTTCAGGTGGCGGTTGGACATCCAGGCAGCAATGTCGGATAAGCAGGCCGATACTTTGGCCTGGGTTTCCGTACTGATTTCTGGTGTGGATAGATAAAGCTGGGTGTCATCAGCATAAAGGTGATATTGGAAACCATGCGATGAGATCAGCGAGCCCAGGGAAGAGGTGTAGATTGAAAAAAGAAGGGGTCCAAGGACCAATCCCTGAGGAACTCCAACAGAGAGCGGGATGGGGGTGGAGGAAGAAATTAAGTAAGAAGTAAGTTGTTCTTTGTGGCTCATAGGATGCTTTGGATGCCTATGAAACTTCAAAAACTAAAACTGGCTTCATCTAATACATGTTGATCTTGTTTCTCTGCCACTGGTACATTGGATCACATGCTTTTCTTTGTGCACCAGTGCAAACATATTTCAACCTTTTTTTTTTTTTTTAAATCTCACAGCACACTTATACGGTGTTAAATTTGTAAAGACACCCCCCCACACATGGTCCTGCATTTTATCTTCTATCCCACCCCACCCCATCCCCCACACATGGTTCTGTTTTTTACCTTCTTCCCCTTCCACCAGACCTGCACCCCCACACATAGTCCAGTATTTTACCTTCTTTCCCCCACCCCCACCAAGTTCATCATTTACCTTCTCTTTCTTCATCCTCACAAATAGTCCAGCATTTACCTTCTCTTCCTCCCCCACCCTTTGAAATAGTCCAGCATTTATATTGTCTTTCCCCCAACCTCACCTCCACAAAAATAGTCCTCTGTCTCTACCTTCTGTCTCCTCTCCAGCAACCAGGCATCACCTCTTGTCTCCCTTGAAACCCCCCATATATCATTTAAAAGTTTTCTTGTCTCTAGTGGTCTGTGGCAGCCAGCAGTGATTAATACAGCCTACTTGTGTCAACCCTGGAGCATTCTGTCTGACACTTCCTACCTATGTGAAAGCAAGAAGTTACATCAGAGTGAAGGATCCAGGGTTGATGCGAACAGGCTGTATGAATCACTGCTCCCTGCCATTGACCGCTAGAGACAAGAAAACTTACTCCATTTTGGCACAAATTGAGCTGGCCCAACTCCCACAGCACACCTAGGGATCAGCCGCGGCACACCAATGTGCCACGGGACACTGGTTGAAAAACACTGGACTAAGATAAGGACAATTTTTCAAATTAAAGCCACCTTGTTTTATCACCATATTCTTTTTGCTTTTACCCCTGCTCAACAGTTACTACTGGAGAAGGCGTGAACTTTGTATAACATTATGATTGCCATGGCTCTTCAGTTTATTCTTAAGAACTGGAAGGAAACTGGCAATCTTAATATTCATTTTTGGTAGAACTCTCTCTGTTTGATAAATAAGTATGAGGCTACTGTTTTTTCTTGTTTTCCAAACAGCAGATACAGAATGACATAAAACTTACAACTGTTACTACAGTAAAATGAACAAACATAAATGTAATTGTTAATTGTTGAAAATCACTAATAAAATTTGCAACTTCAAAAAGAAGGAATTGGGTGTGTACTTAGTATATAAGTAATGCCACACTGGGAAAAGACCAAAAGTCCATCGAGCCCAGCATTCTGTCCCCGACAGAGGCCAATCCTTTACAGAACACTTGCATAACTGAGTGTATACACAAGGGGCCCACTATTCAGCGGGCAGTAGGCAGCACGTTTCCTATCCGCTGCCAGCATTAAACCCAGATATTCAATGCCGGGGACTTTTTTGGCGACCAGCATTTAATATCTGGGTTTATTTTGGCAGCTAAAAAGTTAACTGTCTATGCCGATATTCAGCACTAACCAGTTAACTTTTTAGTGGTCAAAGATAGGCCTTTTATTTTACAGGCCTATTTTGACCACTTAACATAGTCAGTTTGTCACTGAATATCCACGCCTAACTGGCTATATCATGTGATATAGCTGTTAGCTGCTAGCCGCTTACTGGGATATTCAGCGGGAGATAACCGATTATCTCCCACTGAATATCCACGGTTAGGTTCTTAAATGCAATTTAACCAGCCAGGAGTTGTTCTTGGCTGGTTAAATAGTTTTGAATATCGGGGGAAGGTGCTTAGTTACAAGCAGTTATGTCAGACGTAGAGCTGGTGTACGTGTTAGTGCCAAAATGCTGCAAATATACACATAATGTACAGGATTCTATAAGTTGCGCTTCTGGTCATGCTCCACTCAACTTCACCCTTATGTACACCCCCTCTTGCAAATATGCATAATGGAAGATAAGTGAGTATTTGTAGAATACCGCATAGGTGGAATTTTGGCAGTTACATGCACATGAACACATATGCATACACATTAGTCTAAACATGTAATGGGTTCTTAAATTGTAGCACTTATGTTATAGAATGGCTCCATTGAGTTTGAAAATGGGCCTGATTATAGAAAGAGTTTCAAAGAAATAAAGCTCTTCCCACTAAAGGTCCAAAGCCTTTCTATGGGAGAAGCAGTTCCTGCTTCAGTATAGAAACATTGCTACATCGAAACTCACCAGTTTTGGCATTCCTCCTCTCATATAGTAACATAGTAACATACATAGCAACATAGTAGATGTCAGCAGATAAAGACGTATATAGTCCATCCAGTCTGCCCAACAAGATAAACTCATTACATAAGGTATGACATGATACTTCATATGTATACCTGATCTTGATTTGTTCTTGCCATTTTCAGGGAATAAATCGTAGAAGTCTGCCCAGCACTATCCTTGTCAAAAAAACTCCTGAAGTTGTCATCGAAGCCCCCGAAAAGCTCCACTCCAGCCCATCCAAATCTATTCAGAAAAGATCAGGACACAGACCGTAGAAGTCTGCCCAGTACTGGCTTTGGTTCCCAATTATAGGTGTTGCTGCCTAGTCTTCTTTGGATCAATTTCTTCTAAACAGGAGTTATTGAATTCCATTACTGTTTTCATCTTCACCACCTCCCACAGGAGGGCATTCCAGGTACCTACCACCCCCTCCGTGAAAAAATACTTCCTGACATTATTCGTGAATCAGAACCCCCCCCCCCCCCCCCCTTTTCAATCTCAATTCATGTCCTCTAGTTCTACCACCTTCCTGCTTCTGGAAAAGGTTTGTTTGCACTCTAATGCCATTTAGATATTTGAACGTCTGTATCGTATCACCTCTGTTTCTCCTTTCCTCCAGGGTATAAATGTTCAGGTCATCAAGTTTCTCCTCATACTCTTGCTGTGGTCATCAAGTTTCTCCTCATACTCTTGCTGCACAAACCCCATACCATTTTCTTTGCTTTTCTTTGAACCACGTCAAGCTTTTTACATCCTTAGCAAGATGCGGCCTCCAAAACTGAACATAATACTCCAAGTAGTGACTCACCAACAACATGTACAAGGGCATCAACATAGACACACAAAGAAAAACAAAACTTACATGCAAAGCAAACACATAGGTACATATAGACTCACATATACACACCCAAATACAATCAAGCTGTAGACGTTCATCCCATAAACAAACAAAACACAGAGAAGCACAAATAAAACATACACATACATACATGTGCATATATGTGTGCAAACAAGACAAAGACATACACATACACATATAGGTGGAATGGGAATAATTACATAAAGCATGCTCCCCATGTTTTCTCCACCAAGCATCCTCTCACTATTGCCCCTCCCTATTCCTGCTGGGCTAGCTCTTTGTGATTCAGATGCATGTTTAATTTTCTTTGTTGTAAATTCTACTGTGAAACCTAGGAACTGAACTGTATATTTTTCTTGCATCTGTTTGTTGTATGGTGACACCTATTGATTGAACTGTGTACTTTGCTACTGATTGCTACGTGTACAGTATCCTAGGAAACAAGTGTAACCTACTGTTATATTTGAGCCCTGTGTAGGAGGGACCCAGCATAGAAATAATCATGAGTCCAGCTCACACTGGAGGATATCCTGATTGGTGGAGTTTCCGTGCAGGGTGGAGCAGATGGACTACTATTTAAGGAAGGGCAGTGCTTTGAAACTTGTCCTTGGTTGCCTGTATCTGAGAAATCTTTAGCCCCCACTGAGTGACCCATTGGAACTAAAGAGGGGTACCTGCTGAGAGCCTTGAATGAGGAGCAGGAGTAAAGCTTTTGCTGTTAATCTTCTGAGCTGCAAAGAGAAGCCGACCTGTGAGCTGGAGATTGGGGAATCTTGCCACAACCCAGGCTTAGAGGTAGGATGCTGTCTGCTTGTGGCTGGTGATTCCTTTCAGGGTGAACCCTTGAAGGGCTTGGACAGTGAGTGCTGAATGGAGCACTGAATAGAGTCCAATTCTCCATTGGCGATGTTGATGCAACAGAGGAGTTGATTATGAATGCCAATTGGTTGTAGGTCAGGTAAAGAGGTTGTGTATATGTGCATAACTCAGTAAGGAAAACCTAACTGCTTTTTTGACTTTATAAGATCAACTGTGTTTACCATCTAAGGCCTGTGATGAGGATTCATATGACCATTGTTGCAGTGTTACATTTGTTCAATAAAGTTCAGTTATTTTCTTTGACTCTCCTGACTACTGTGTGGTTCCTGCATGAGACCTGGAAGGACCCTGAAGTGAGTAGTGCACACTCAGTCTCCCGAATCCCAAGAGTCAGCTCAAGGAGTTCACCTCCTGAGCGCGAACTTGCTTCTGGGCGAAAGGAGTGGGTTACACAAACACCTGAATCCCCATTGTCTTGAGGCAGTGGCACCCTGTGGCTACACTAAAATCCATCTTTTCAACTTTGTTGACAGTGACATCTAATAGCTAGATATACACGTGATTTCATGTTATTCTTTCCAAACTGACATAATATTTGCTGCAGTCAGACTATCCAACCCCCTTCCTTTACAGGTCAGAGACACATATAGAGGCAACACAGCTATACACATGGGAGTTTAAATGAATCGAACCATGTTCTGCATGCTTTTCCCACTGATTTGTTTTAACATAGATTTGGGAACTACTTACCAAAATTTGAGACTGTACAAAAATGTAATAAAATGTACTTTTGTAGTCTTTGTAATATAGCCCTTGAGCATTTTTTGGATATTAAAAAGCAAAACACTGTATATTTTCTAAAAATTAAGATCCTATTCCTGTGTCTTTTTTTCATGTAGGAAGATTTGCTCTAAATGTTTTACTTTTAGCTGGAGATTAATGCAAGGGATAAACAGTATTTACTGTAAAAGAACTGATTACATAGATATGCTTGAATTCCAACTTTGAAAGGAAACCATGTTTTCCCCAAAATTTCATTGTTGTTTTTATAGTTTTACCTCATTTCCAGGCATCCTGTTTTGAGGTAGAAAGGTCACTGAAAGGCACCTTGAAAGCAATGTTTTAATTCATAACCAGAAAATCACTGTAAATCATCAGGCTCCATCCACACTAAACATATACATTTAGGGCATAGAAATTATTGTCAAGAGATTGTGCTTCCGTCCATAAAATTAACTGGATAATACTTGCCTTATTACATGCCAATGGTGCAAGAAACGACTAAGGATGGCATGTTTCTTGACGAACAAAGATAGCAAATAGGGAGTTCCACCTTGATCAAATTTGACAGGGAGGATAAAATTGCATAAGTTATGTTGGTGGTGAAATAGACATTTAAGTTTGCTTGTGTAAAATTGGACAGCAGGTTAAGCGAATGTCAAGGATTTTATTTATTGGGATTTATTGACCACCTTTATGAAGAGATTCACCCAGGGTGGTATATAGCAGATACAGCTTTAAGAAAAAAACCAACCCACCAACCAACCAACCAACCAACCAAACAAAGGACCAGGGGAAGACCAGGCACCTTCTGAAAGAAAACCCAGAGGGTCCAAGATTGTGTCAAACTTTATTAGAAATTCACATAAAATCCAATAATGGACTCAAATATTCACACAGGAACAAAACAATTTGGACTCGACACAGATCTGTGTTTGGGCAAGAAATGCCTTCTTCAGGAGTCGCAGAATCTAGATGGAATCTGGTTTTAAATTATATGCAGATAAAAGACTCATCTATGAAACTGTATGTACAATTAGTGAAGTGAGGAGAGAAACACCATGCAGCAACGTGTGTGTTCCAAGCTGCAGATACAGCATGTCATAAAACTTACCAATTTTTGTTAACAATATAACTACTGTAAAATGAACAAATATAAACATAAATGCAACCAATGAGGTATACCTGAAGATAGCAAACTAGTTACGGCGTGGCCTGTGCGGTGATTTCATTTTTGGTGTGCATCTGATATGCGCGTCTGAAAAATATTTGTTATTTTTGGGTGCGAGTAACGGACGTGTGCCAAGTGGCATTTGGTGTGTGTAGGTCATTACCGCCCGGTTACCACGTGAGTCTTTACTGCTAGGTCAATGGCTGGCAGTAAGGTCTCAGACCCAAAATGGGCGCGGCAATTTTCATTTTGCCGCATGTCCATTTTTGCCGAAAAAAAGCCTTTTTTAAAGGCATGCTTAAAAAAATGGATCGGCACGCCATTTTTCAGCATGCCTTTGTAAAAGGACCCCTGAATCCTAGTAATAGGACTAACATGATACAGTATCAGAAATAAAAACATTAAGTAGAACTGAAAAACAGTCATATAATAGAAATGTGATAAATTTCAGCAGAATACAAATGACGCCAAAAGACTACAAAAGTACATTTTATTAAATTTTTGTACAGTCTCAAATTTTGGTAAGTAGTTCCCAAATCTATGTTAAAACATGGAAGAATATTCATATAAGATAGATAAGTTCCTCACGATGACACCACAATACAAATAAAATACCTTAATAGCCACACATTAGAACATTCCAATAACAGATATGATGCTAATGCTCTTTATATAATACAGTGAAACATCTTAATAGGTAGTTGAGGAAGCAAGTACAGTTGAGATATATAGACAGTACAAGATGGATAATACAGATTCTTTGGGATTAATAGATGGGTGTCTAAAACGAAGTCAAATTACAGTTGAATAAGATATGAGGAATTGGTCTAAGTTACAGGGTGTGCAGTAAGCTACTCCAGATGCAGAGTGAGTGGTTAGCCAGCAGCCACATGTACTAAAGACTTGGGAGAAGAGCCAGGCTTTCACCTGCTTCTTGAAGTATAGGTAGTCTTGAGTTCATTGTAGCCTCTTTGAGAGTGAGTTCCAGAGTGTGGGGGATATTCTTGAGAAGGTCACTGGCAGATATCGTATCAAATAAATTCTTTTTATGAGGGTACAGATAGTGTTGCTTCTTGAGACGACCTTAGAGGCCTGAAAGTTGTGTAGAAGGCTCTTATTGTTTCATTGTGGCCTATTTTCAGTTTGGTTCTGTAAGGTACTGGTAGCCTGTGTAATTTTTTGCAGGAAGGGTGTGATAAGGCCATACCACTTGCAGCCTTCTATCAGTCATGCTGCAGCATTCTGAATTAGTTGGAGCTGGTACACACTCTTTTTGGTTTGATCAGTTACAGGGTATTACAGTAGTCCATTCATGGCGTTATCATGGCACGGACCACTGTGGTAAGGCTTGTCTTTTTGATATATGAAGAGAGATTTCATAATTATTGCAGTGTTATGAACAGTTAGAGGCTGATTGAATCTATCCCCCCTTCAGTCCGTTCAGAACTCTGCTGCACATCTTATCTTCCGCCTTGACCGATATACTCATATCACCCCTCTCCTCAAGTCACTTCACTGGCTTCCGATCAGATACCGCATACAGTTCAAGCTTGTCCTACTAACCTACAAATGCACTCGATCTGCAGCCCCTCCTTACCTCTCTACCCTCATTTCCCCTTACGTTCCTACCCATAACCTCCGCTCTCAAGACAAATCCCTCCTTTAAGTACCCTTCTCCACCACCGCCAACTCCAGGCTCCGCCCTTTCTGCCTCGCCTCACCCCATGCTTGGAACAAACTCCCTGAGCCCATACGCCAGGCCCCCTTCCTGCCCATCTTCAAATCATTGCTCAAAGCCCACCTCTTCAATGTCGCCTTCGGCACCTAACCACTACATCTCTACTCAGGAAATCTAGACTGCCCCAATTTGACATTTCATCCTTTAGATTGTAAGCTCCTTTGAGCAGGGACCGTCCTTCTTTGTTAATTTGTACAGCGCTGCATAACCCTAGTAGCGCTGTAGAGATGTTAAGTAGTAGTAGTAGTAATTTGCTGGATCAAAGTAAATGATGAGACTAGCAGTATCCCAAGATTCCTGGCCTGTGATTTTAAATGGAGATCATACTTCCAAAGTGGTAGTTTGAAATTAGGTACGTCTGCTTGTGTTGATTCAGGCAGAGTTTGTTGTTTTTTTTGCCCATTCTTGACAGGCAGTCAAATTACTCAAAGCCATAGGAGCAGCTCTCTGTGTGCCAGTGGGTACTAAACATGCCCAATATTGAGCAAGCTCCTTAATGGTATCAAGGGAGGGGTAATTTGTATTGTTTGGCACCCCCAATCATTTTGAAATGTTGATGCTTATGCTCAAAGCTGTGGGTAGATCTGCATGCACCTATATTTATTTAGATTTATTAACCGCCTTAATGAAGAGGTTCACTCACCTACACCCAGATTGCACAAAAGTATTCATGTTTGAACCTATTCTGCTGTGTCCCACTAATTTCAAAATGAAAATAGTACAGTAATACTTAGCAAACAGAACCTCAAACTTCCCAGTAGGGAAAGTACCAAAGGCACAAGGAAATCCACTACTCTTCAAAGGGAATAAGGTAATATCATTGGTTCTTATTAGTTATGGAAAAGAGGAAAAAAGAAACACCCGCAAAAACTCCACCTCAGGGAGAAAACCGGGTGTTCAAAACCCCTCCAATTCCAATTGTTATAAGGGACAGGTAGGAACTTCACCACACAGTGACAAAATCTTAGAATACACCCTGACCAAACTGCAGTAATTTTAGAAAAAAACTACTTGGACGTCTGTTCTACTGAAGAAATCACTTGGAAAAATCTCTTGGAAAAATATCAATCGTAGCAGCTCCCACTGATGACGAAAAAATGAAAAAGTATGGGGCCCTTTTACAAAGGCGCACCAAAACGTGGCCTGTGGTAGTGTGGGTGCGTGTATTGTATGCATGCTGGACCATTTCTCCAGCGCTTCTGGAAAAATGGGGAGGGATTTGGGCTGGGAAATGGACGTGTGGCAAAATGAAAACCAGCGACCATCTATTTACAGCCTGAGCCCGTAATGCCACCCATTGACTTAGTGGTAAAGGCTCACGTTACCCACACGCTAACTATCCAGTGCACGCTACCTCATGGTTTCAGCGGATTCCAAACTCAGAATTACTGCCTGGTGCTCACGCTAGCTGGGCGGTAATGCCGATTTGACGCGTGCTGCACGTTCGTAGGTTCTTTTGCGCCTTTGTAAAAGGGCCCCTATGCTTTTAATGTGTTCAGCTATGCTAAAGTACATCAGAGTTAAAAGTCTTTTCTCCAAATTAGTAGACAGTGAATGCAGAGGAAAATCCTACCACTAATTGAATGTTTAAGTTGCATATTAGAGGCCATGGAGAGGTCAAGAAGAGACTGTCAGGAGATAATGCTTTTTTTTCTCTTGGGGTCTGCTGTAGCACTTGGTTTTGTATCTCCTCATGCCTGACCAGCTACAATTTAATTAATTTTTTTCAGACAGATGAAAGAGAGTATTTCATTGCTAAGGTGAAAGGGCAAACAGAAGGTTAGAAAACTTATGAGTGCATACCAACATTTCCCATAGGGTGAGAAAAATAATAGAAATAATTAGAACACAGGTTTTTTTTTTAAACACAGTTCGTAAGCAAAGAAGTGGAAAATAGGCACACATTTTTATTTCAAGAACACTGTAAATGTGTTACATTTTGAATAATTGACCTTAACATAAGATCTTTTACCGCTAATGATATTGACATTATTTAAAGCATTAAATTACACAATGGGTAATTTTATAACAGGGCACATAAAATGTCAAGATGCATGAATATTTTCATGGTAATTCTGTATCAGGTCACCTAGGTTCAGAGTCAAGGAGGCACTTATTAGTTTATTTTATAAAGACACATGAAGGCCCATTTTTTATAGAATGTAGAGATCAGAACTGAGATGTCCAGTTTAGGATGTGCTCAGTTCCAGCAGTATTTTACTACTACTTAACATTTCTAGAGCGCTACTAGGGTTACGCAGTGCTGTACAGTTTAACAAAGAAGGACAGTCCCTGCTCAAAGGCGCTTACAATCTAAAGAACGAAATGTCAAGTTGGGGCAGTCTAGATTTCCTGTGGTTAGGTGCTGAAGGCAACATTGAAGAGGTAGGCTTTGAGCAAGGATTTGAAGATGGGCAGGGAGGGGGCCTGGCATATGGGCTCAGGGAGTTTATTCCACGCATGGGGTGAGGCGAGGCAGAAAGGGCGGAGTCTGGAGTTGGCGGTGGTGGAGAAGGGTACTGAAAGGAGGGATTTGTCTTGAGAGCAGAGGTTATGGGTAGGAACATAAGGGGAGATGAGGGTAGAGAGGTAAGGAGGGGCTGCAGATTGAGTGCATTTGTAGGTTAGCAGGAGAAGCTTGAAATGTATGCGGTACCTGATCGGAAGCCAGTGAAGTGACTTGAGGAGAGGGGTGATATGAGTATATCGGTCAAGGCGGAAGATAAGACGGTTCTGCTGAAACAAAGAGCTTTTCTAAAATATCTGCAGGACTGCACATGTATTTTGCTGGCATGTACAGTGGGAGCAGCCATAAATAAACTGTGCCACAAACTCAGGGAAGGTGAGCCCTTGGACCACAGCTGGGTTGAAGCTACCCAGTTGACCTAAGGGTCAACCGGGTTCTGACTGGTTGCAAGCGAGCCACCCGGACTAGGTGCAAGACAGAAAGGACTAGGCCACAGGCTCAACTGAAATGGAAGACAAAGCAAAGTCTTGACCAGAGCTGGAAACAAAGACTAGGCAGGGTGAGTTGAAAACCGGGCCAGTGAGGCTGGTCTAGAGGCAGGACAGGCATGGCTGGAGCTGGAGCCAATTAGGGCTGGAGCTGGAGATGAGGCAGGCAGGCAGACTGGACACAAGGCAGACAAAGTGGGCAAGGCAGAGCTGAGGTCCGGCAAGACAAGCAGGACGCAAAGCAGACAAGGCACCACAAGAGACCTGTTGCGAAGGAAATGAAGAGGCAGGAATCTCCCTCAAATAATGACACCGGAAGTGGGGCTTCCCTGGCATCCCGTAACTACTGTATGCTGTCCCTTTAAGGGCAGATCTTCAGCATGTGCGTGTAACCTAGGAAGCCGGCACTGGGAAGCACTACGAGACCCAACGACCCCCACAGGACACCGGATGCAGTTATGCTGGTGGCCCGCCAGGGTAAGTCACAGGCCTGCTGAGAGGGAGGCAAGATTCCCTGGGCCTGGCCTTCAAGGGGGGCCCAGATAATCCAGTTCAGACTCTGTGCAATGCAATTATTACTGGTAGCCCTCATTAAAAAATGTGACATCTCAGCATATTCAACAACAAACTGTGGATCCCACCGACTATGGCAAAATTTCGCCTGTGGCTGTTTCAAGGTGTGTCAGGATCATCTTTTCAATAAGAAGTATATGTAGGGTTACCATATGTCTGGATTTACCTGGACATGTCCTCTTTTTGAGGACATGTCCGGGAAACCGGGCGGGTTTTGCCAATCTGCCCGTTTGTCCGGATTTCTGGACAAACGGGCAGATTGCTAGCCTCCCCTCCCCTTAATTACTAATGCCCTGGTGGTCTAGTGACCTCTTCCACCTTCAGGGCAGGAAAGAGCCCCCTCTTTCCTGCCTGGAGCGCTGCCCTGCATGCATCCTTCCTGTTGGTGATCTCGGCGTAGATTCAAAATGGCCGCAGAGAGTTGAAGTGACCTCGCAAGACTTCAACTCTCTGCGGCCATTTTGAATCGGCACCGAGATCACCAACAGGAAGGATGCATGCAGGGCAGCACTCCGGGCAGGAAAGAGGGGGCTCTTTCCTGCCCCGAAGAGGTCACTAGACTACCAGGGCAGTAGTAAGGTAAGGGGAGGGGGAGACGGGGAGGGAGGGGTGACAGGGTTTGTGACAGGGGGGAGGGGAAAATGTGACAGGGGGCGGAGCGAGGGCGTGAAAGGGGGTGGGGCATGTGTCCTCCTTTTTGGGGGACAAAATATGGTAACCCTAAGTATATGCCATTTTACATTATTGATGACATTTAATTTTCCATAAAGTATTTATTAAACGTGGTAAATTAATAGTGAATGTACAATTGTAATCCTTCACAGGGGTGTCCTTTCACTGGGGGGGGGGGTCCGCACTGCATCGGGGGGGGGGGGGGGGGGCTGCACCCGGAGGGCGGGGCGCATTGGCGATCCGCCCCAGGTGCCAGCCCTCCCAGGAACGCCACTGCATAGAAGTCAAGTCCATGAAAAGCATTCTATAATACTGATCAGTGCCTGTATTCTATCATGTCTACCAGCCAGGTCCGTAAAAATGTAATGAAGCCCTTGTAACAAAAACCTGAAGGCAGACCAGGTCTCAGATCATCTCCCCATCAGAAAGGGAAAGGGGAGCTCAGTGGTCTCAGTTTACCTGGACACAGTAGCAAAGGAGGCATCCAGCTTCCTGGCTCCCTGGGTTCTGCTGGCTAGTGCTGTGGGGGGGGGGGGGGGGGGGGGGAGAGAGAGGATGGAGAGCAAATGAGCTCCTGCATCATGACAAGCCACCTCTCCCTTTACAATGTTCATACTTCATTAAGGTTAAAAATGATGCCTAGATTGTTCAATATAGATGTCATTTCTCCCCAAACACCCATATATGTGGTCAGTTTTCAAATAAAAGATGCCCAAATTCCCATATAAAAACATCAAAGCCAGTATTTTCAAATGTCTCCATCCCAGTCTCACTATAGCAGCCAGCAAGGATAACCTCACTAGGAAGGAGAACGTGGTGCAGGGGAGGTGGAACGCCTTGTGAAGGAGGTGGTGGCACACCATGACAGTGTCTTTGCCCCTAAAGGCAAGTGACTTGGGGCATAAATCAAACAAAAAGAGTGGGCGGCAATAGTGCACAAACTGAATGCCTTCCATGCCATTAGAGAGGTGGAAGACTGCAAGTGCAAGTGGCAGAAGCTGAAGTGGGATGTCAAGGTCAAGGCTGGAAGGAGCATATGTAGGCCGACCTCACCCAGATGACTACTGCAGAGCAGATGATGCTAAGCAAGATCCCACCAGAATCCATCCATTAGGTGAGAATGCAGGACACATCTGGGTACACAGATAGGATCATGGTGATGCTGCTTTCTGTATCTCTCCCACTCCCCATCTAGCTAGCACAATGAGTGTGGGGAAGATAAGACCCCTCTTCTGTCCCAGCAGTGACCTGAGAGAGAGAGAGAGAGAGAGAAAACACCCACAGCATGCTACAGGCAGAGCACCAGGTTTGCAAGGGCCCTGCTCTAGCACTGTCCCATCGCATATTGGTTAGTGCACAGATCTGGGAGCACTCAGGTCGCTGGTTCAGATCTTCTGTCTGCCTTTGGATGTGGCCTCTTCCCCCCTCCCCCCTCTTCCATGAAAGGCAAAAGCAGAACAAGTGCATGCTTTGAAGTGGACACTTTGGCATTTCAGGCCTGCTCTGACCCCAGACATTGCAGAGCATGCCCACTGTTCTGTCTCCTTTACCAACCTGGGTGTGTGGCTTGGAAGGAGTTTGTGAGTCTCCAGAGAGATTTACAGGTTAACCTGGAGGGATGACTGTGGTGGAGGCTAACAGGTGTGGTGAGGGGTTTTAGGAGGTGAGATAGAGGGGAGACAAGGCAGGAAATGTAGGAGGACAAATGTTTCAGACTGGGCAGACAAGGACAGCAAACAAACTACTCAGCAATTCTCCACTCTTCTTCAAACTGCAACCAACTCCACCTCTCCACTCTCCAACTCAGCAAAATGGGTCCAAAGACAAGTTGTGGCTTCACTTCTTTGCATTTTTAGCAGGTCTAAATTTAGATATTTTCATTTCCACCCCTGGACATCACCCTGTTATCCGTTATTGCTATAAGACGTCCATCTGGTAACACCGCCCATAAATTGCCCCCATAATGCACCTTTTCAAATCGTTTTTCTATGTGCAGCTCACCCATGTAGATGTTTTCTCATCATATGTTTTGATTCTAGCAATTTGGGTGGATTCACCAGAAAAACACCTATCTGGCCCAAATCCATCTGTTTTGAAAATGAGCGGCGTAAGCCACCTATGTGTTTTTAAATAAAATTTAATACAACTGCAGAAATCACATTTTGAAGGTGTGGACATTATTCCCTGGATTCTATAAATGGCACTCAAGTTTGCACACACAAATTGAGTGTGCAATTTAATTAACGAGTCAATTAGTGAAAATAATTGGGAGCTATCACTTTGTAACAATGCATCTTGCTAAGAGCTATTCTATAAAGATGTGCACACAAATATTTTAGTGCATAACTAAAAAGTGGGCTTTTATATGGGAGGGGTAGGTGGGTTAGGGACATTCACTAAAGATGTGTGCAGTATTATAGAATTCGAGGGATTGGATTTATGCCAGGTTTCACGAGCATCCAAAGTGGAATATGGATCCCATTGCTAAGCACTATTCTATAAATGGTGCCCAACTTCGAGTACTGTTTCTAGAATAGCGCTCAGTGTGAATTTTTTTTAGTGCCCAAATTTGGGTGCCATTTACTGAATCTAGCTTGTTTTGTGAAGTATTGAAGGAAATCAAAGACCTATGTTTTCTGCTATTATAAATTGCAGAGCCAGTCAGTGAAGGAATGTGGGGGAATATAGCAGCAAGTATTCAGTGATACACACTGAAGGCCATGTCAGGCATACAGGAGGGGGTCTGCATAGAAATGAAATGAGATTGTCACGTAGAAAATACCTGGCATATAGAATAGCCCTATCATATAGGTACAAACTGGTTTTGGGCAGATTCTGCTTTCCTCAAAAGTGTGTGAAGACGTGAGAGGTCAGACATTGACCTCTTCAAGCTACCTGTTGACTGACTTTTGCTAACTACACATTTTTGGCCTGAATTATTTTATGCACCTTCTGTCAAAATAGGTAGTGCTAAAGGGTATCACTCATTAGTGAGAGGCAGTTAACAAGATTAGCAAGTGTTATGTTACTAATCAGTATTAAGTGTATGCACTAACAAGCCATGTATGTATTTTCCTGAGTTGTACTTAAGGATATCACAATATTGTAACCAGGGCCGTGCCGATGCGGTAAGCGAGGTAAGCGCCGCAGGGGGGCGCCCACCTTTGGAGGGCGCCGCCGCGGTGCTTACCCTCGCCCCGCCGAGGACTTTAAATCTTTTGGCACCAGAGAGGGGGGTGCCGCTGCTCTTCATGATCCTGGCACCCCCCCCTCCCGCACCAGCCCTTTAAATTTATTTGCCGAGCGAGCGCAGCACCTCGTGTGCAAGTAAAAGAAGCGGATCCGATCATCTCATTGGGCCTTCCCTCACTGTCCCGCCCTCCTCTGACGCAACTTCCTATTTCCTCTAGGGCGGGACAGTGAAGGAAGGCCCAATGAGATGATCGGATTCGCTTCTTTTACTTGCACATGAGGTGCTGCGCTCGCTATCGCGTCGGCATTGGCAATTTATTTTTAAAGACGGGTGGCAGGGAGAAGACGAGGCAGGGTGAGGGTGGGGGACAGATGGGGTGACCGTGAAGGTGGGGGGGGGGGACTCGGATAGCAGAAGGGACTGGGTGGGAGACAGATGGGGTGAGGGGGACTCGGATGGGCAGAAGGGACTGGGTGGGAGACAGATGGGGTGAGGGTGGGGGGCACTTGGATAGCAGAAGGGACTGGGTGGGAGACAGATGGGGTGAGGGGGACTCGGATGGGCAGAAAGGACTGGGTGGGAGACAGATGGGAGAAGGGGCATGGAGCTGGAACTGGGGTCTGAAAAGTGAGCAGAAGGGAGAATGGGGTCAAGCCTGGGGCAGGGGTGGATGGGAGAATCAATGGATCTGGAACTAGGGGCAGCCGCAGGTGGGAACTGGGAGCCGAAAAGAGGGGGCAGTGAGAGAGGGGGGATAGATCCTGGATGGAATGGGGAGTGAGAGGGAGGGCAGACCCTGAATGGATGGGAGGGCAAAGAGGCATGGATGGGAGGGCAGGGCCCAGGGAGAGGACAAATTGCTGGAAGGGGAGGGGAGAGAGGATTGCTGGCTATGGATGGAGGAGGGAAGGGCAGAGAGGGACAAGGATGGATATGGGGGCCCAGGGAGAGGACAAATTGCTGGAAATGGAGGGGAGGGGAGAGAGGAGGATTGCTGGCTATGGATGGAGGAGGGAAGGGCAGAGAGGGACAAGAATGGACATGGATGGGAGGGCAGGACCCAGGGAGAGAGGAGAAATTGCTGGAAATGGATATAGAGCAAGAAATGAAGAAGAAAGGAGAAAAGTAAAGAAATAAATGGAAAGGAAGCCCTGGAAACGGAGTTAAGAGGACAGATAGCAGCAGAATCAGATACTGGGCCAGCATGATCAGAAAAAGAAAGTCACCAGACAACAAAGGTAGAAAAAAATCATTTTATTTTCATTTTAGTGTTTGGAATATGTCCACTTTGAGAATTTACATCTGCTATCTTATTTTGCAATGTATAGCAATTTGTTTCTAAGAATATTGCTGACAATTCCTTTCAGTGTGGCAAGTGGTGAGTGATCATTTTCATGGGGGGGGGTGTGATCATTTTCACGGGGGGGGGGGGGCGCCAACTGATAGTCTGCAGGGGTGCGCCAGAGACCCTAGGCACGGCCCTGATTGTAACAATATATAAGGTACAGCACAATGCTTTGTAATTCAGACAGGGAATCTGATTGGTGACTCCCTGTCTCTCACCTCAAATACTTTCTTATAATGTTGTGGAAACTAGTTATTTAATTCTCTACCAGTGTTGGTGGATGGGAATCTGGAGACTTTGAATTAGACTGTTTCGGATTGGCCAGGGATACTGATTACTGCTTGGCGCCAGGTAAGAAAATTTCTTCTTACAACGGTGCGGTGTATGGCTGACTTTTCTCTGTGGTCTCTTCAATGCCTCTTGATCTCTAACTTTCCTTTCCACCTGATGGTACAAAGCCAATATAGCATTATAGAAACTTTGAAGTGCTTTATTTAACTGAATAATTTGGCCATATACTTCAGCTTGCACTTTTGTTACTTCCTTCTCACAGCCGGGAATTTTTTCTGTTCTTATTTCAATGTTTCATTCTCAGGGTTGTTTTCAGGGATACCCTTCTTTCCAGTTTGAAGGATCCTCAAACTCCATCTGGGTGATGCCCTTCTTTCCAGTTTGAGGGGTGCCTGGATCTGTCTCATCAATATGCATGCAGCATTCAACTCCATCATTTCAGGTTTCCCCAAACACCACCCCCGGGACCACCTATGCATGGGTCACATAAAAGTAGTGGGAGAAAGAACCATGGTTGTGGAGGAAAAGTAATCCCTATGAACGTAGCAAAAAGGACCAAAGAGTAGGGTTAGGGGTGGCACTTCCAAAGAACATGAGGGAGATGGGATGATTCTACTCTGTGGCACTGCAGGAAGGTTTCCATTTCGTTTGTGATCAACGAGACCAGCAAATTGTTTTTACCCTTGGTGTGCTCAATTCATGTTGCACAGAGGTCCAGCAAATTAACATATACCATATCTTCAGATTCCTGAGGCAGAAGCCTAAGCGCTGAAACTCAGCCGCTGTATTGAGTCACTTTGGTGCATCCCCAATAAACGTCATGTACAAGAATCATCCCGTCTCCCTCATGTTCTTTGGAAGTGCAATCCCCAACCCTACTCTTTGGTTCTTTTTTCCACATAAAATATGCATGCTGTTGTTGGCACATGTTCTTTTACATGCATATGCCTCAAAAACATTTTATAAGTATGTTTCTCAGTGTTAAACAAGCTTATACATGAAGAAAATGTTTTACGAAATTACCCTGTACAGGAGTAATATTGTAAAACAGGTTTTATAGAGAGAAAAGGGCTCTTTTGCATTTCCAGGGGTATAGGTGGGATGGAAGTGGAAGCTGCCAAGAGGGGCAATACCAGCCAATGAAGAAAAATTCCCCGATCAAAACATTTATTTATTTATTTATTCAAGAACATTTATATCCCATAGATTCCAACCATGGCGGGCTCTATGTGGCTAACAACATTTACTAAAAGAACATCATACAAATTCAAGGTCAGAATAGAGAATAAGGAACATCTAGGGAGGGAAGCAAACAATAGGAGTTACAAAGGAGGGTCGGCTGGAAGTTAAATATCAGAAGAGTAGGATGTGCCACATAGATAAGTCTTAAGGGACTTCTTGAACAGTTTGTGCTCAGCAGTCTCCTTTAATGTAGATGGTAGAGCATTCCAGTAACAAGGACTCACAAAGCAAAAGGAGGAGGAGAAGAGCAATTTGTATCTCAGATTCCTGCAGTTAGGATAAATATCAACTTAGGGGACCTTTTAGTAAGCTGCAGCAAAACGTAGCCTTAGTGCACCCTTACGCAGGTCTTTTCTATGCACTAAAGCCACTTTTTTGCCATAGCCGGGATGGCATCTGAAGCTGCTGTAAGCATATGTTAATGCTAACCGCAGCTTGGTAAAAGGACCTGTTAGAGAAATCATAAAACTGGACATGGCCATGTTTCGGCTTTTGCCTGCATCAGGGGATGTTACAACAATTACACCTTGCAGAAGATCTATACTACCAGTTGTCTTCCTTGAAATAGCCAAAAAGTCTGAAACAGCATTCATAAAGGCACCGACTTGTATGAGGAAAGGCTAAATAGGTTAGAGCTCTTCAGCTTGGAAAAGAGATGGTTGAGGGGAGATATGATTGAGGTCTTCAAAACCCTGAGTGGTGTAGAATGAGTAGAAGTAAATTGATTTTTCACTCATTCCAAAGATGGTTGAGGGGAGATATGATTGAGGTCTTCACAGTGCGTTTTTTTCTAGCAAAAAAGGTGCCCGTACTCAAATGCCAGGCCACCCTTTAGGGATGGGGTGATCGCTGAGGGACCCACCCCACAATAGCCAGGCCCCTGCAACTAATCACAGAATCTATGACAAGGCATCAGTGGTGTGTAGAGCCTGAGCTTTTTCATTAAAACTTGGGGACCATGGGTCAATTTTAGCAGACAATGGAAAAGGTGCCGGTACTCAGTACCCCCCAAGTACCCCCCCCCCCCCAAAAAAAAAAGCCCTTGGTCTTCAAAACCCTGAGTGGTGTAGAATGAGTAGAAGTAAACTGATTTTTTTACTCATTCCAAAGACTAGGGGACACTTGAGGAAGTTATATGGAAAAACATTTAAAACAAATAGAAGGAAATATTTTTTCACTCAACGAATAGTTAAGCTCTGGAACTCTGCCAGAGGATGTGGTAATAGTGGTTAGTGTATCTGGGTTTAAAAAAAGGTTTCAACAAATTCCTGGAGGAAAAGTCCGTGGAGGGGCATAATCGAACGCGAACGCCTATCTCCATGGGCGTCTATGTCCGAAAACGGGTACATGATGAGGCAGGACAGATCGTATTTTTGAAAACATGGAAGTTTTTCAGCTGGGCGTTTGTTTTTTTTTAGCGATAATGGAAACTAAAAACGCCCAGCTCAAAAACGTCCTAATCCGAGCCATTTGGTCATGGGAGGGGCCACGATTCGTAGTACACTCGCCCCCCCTGACATGCCAGGACACCAACTGGACACCCTAGAGGTCAGTGTGGTGGACTTCAGACAATGCTCCCACATGCATAGCTCCCTTACCACGGGTGCTAAGCCCACAACCCCCCCTCCCCCAAAACCCACTACCCACAAATGTACAACACTACCATAGCTCTTTGGGGTGAAGGGGGCACCTACATGTGGGTACAGTGGGTTTTGGAGGCCTCCCATTTACCAGCACAAGTGTTACAGGTAGGGGGGATGGGCCTGGGTCCACCTGGCTGAAGTGCACTGCGGTACCCACTAAAAGTGCTCCAGGGACCTGCATACACGCAGGCCTCTAGGACTGGTTGCTGCTATATAACATTGGCACACCAGTTGACACCTGAAGACTAATCTCTTCGAAAACGTCCTTTATTGGAATAAGCATGCTTACTCACAGTTAACTGCAGATCAGTGGTTGTGCCCCACTGGCAACGAGTCTCCCTGGTACTGAGATTAGCAGTAGGTCAGAGCTGGCAGAATGCTGTACAATGCCCTCTTTCAGCCACATTCAAGGTAAGAACTAAGTTCTGTAACGTGGCTAACACGTGAAAGGGATCTAAAACTGGCTTACAAAAATGGCCACTACCTCATGGACTACCGGAAACAAAACAGGGCACACTCTGACCCAGTAAGCAGGTGGAAAAGCACCGTGGGAGTAGAGTCTACCAACTACCAACATCGTGAGCACTTGCCACAAGCTAGTAGAATCACGGAGCACAATACCCTACACCCACAACAATGCATTGCTGATGTGACTCTGCAGTGCCCTTAACAGAAAAGTTGTCACACTCACCCGAGAGCCACATCAGAACCAGGGAAAGGCTGTCACAGGATAGAACACATTCTGCTGTCATGGAGGTGGGTACAGCATTTGAGGCTGGCATACAGGCTGGAAAAAAAGTTTTTAAAGTGGGGTTTGTTTGGTGGGAGGGGGTTAGTGACCACTGGGGGAGTCCGGGGAGGTCATCCCCGATTCCCTCCAGTGGTCATCTGGTCAGTTGGGGCACTTTTTTGGGACCTGTTCGTGAAAAAAAGGGTACAAAAAAAGTGACCCAAAATCGCGGTTAAAACGCCTTTTTTTTCGATTATCAGCTAAAGACGCCCATCTCTCCTCAGCCGATAACCACACCCTAGTTCCACCTTCACCACACCTCCGACACGCCCCCGTCAACTTTACCCGTTTCCGCGATAGATTGCAGTTGGAAACGCCCAAAATCGGCTTTCGATTATACCGATTTGGGCGCCCAAGGGAGAAAGACGCCCATCTCCCGATTATAAGCAGGCTAGTCTACTATTGAGACAGACATGGGAAGCAACTGCTTGCCCTGGGATTTGTAGAATGGAGTGTTGCCACAATTGGGTTTCTACCAGGTACTTGTGACCTGGATTGGCCACTATTTGGAAAACAGGATACTAGGCTAGATGGATCATTGGTCTGACCCAGTATGGCTATTCTTATGTTCTTATTATGAAGTAGGCTTAAAACAAGTACCTTTTAGCAACTTAGATGTTATAAAATTAGCTCCCACTTGTATTGATCAAGGAGATTCAGGTGTATATTTCTCTACATTATAATAGCAATACACTCTTTAACACTTTTATTTAGGACATTAAAGCAGACACCATAAACAGTGAAGGTTCAGTGGTCAACTAAGCAGCTGAATTTCTCTGCCAAGTCCTTTGTTCTAAAGAAGAAAAGCTTGTGAAATGCTAATGTGGAAATCTTTGGAATAATTCTAACGAGAGATCAAACAAGAAATGCAGTTTTCTGTAACACAATCTTTTCTTTATAATTAGGTTTTTCATGACTATAATTCTAGAGCACTGTTTTGATGGTGGGGACTGACCTTGTTCATGAAGAAAAGTTTCTTAAATTCACTTTGTACTTGTAGCTTAATGTGTTTTGAAGGGAGGTTCTAAGACAAAAGTGAAATGTCAGGTGAAACAACATTATTAACAGAATACCGGTGTCATCAATCCTCCTTTGTGAGGTTGTCCTAGGAACCAAACCTCCTGCATAATGGATTGAGCAGCTTCTAATGTGCGAAGAATCCCAGAGTGAAAATGCTCTGCTCCCGTGCGAAGAAGAGGCTTCAACAGACCTGCATTAGAGCAAAGATGAACAAATGTTCAACAAAAGCAATGCTATGAATAACCCATCTGGGTAGGATTGACGTCCAAAAAGAGTATCGTTATGTGAAATGAGTGACCATCAATGACTGTGTGCTTATGTTTCTTCAGTGTTTTTCAATATGGTTACATTTTTGCAAGCGGAATGTATCTGGAAACACTGGAATGGAGCTAATTCTGTTAGGAAAGGTTCATTTTAAGGCTAATCTAGCAAAGTGTGAAGACAGGAGAGGTTTTTCAGGGTTTGATTTGGAGGAAATGTAGCATTGCTTATGGGGCAGTATCTTTGAAAAGGTTCAATGGCATTTAAATAAACTAATAGACTGAAGGTCAGTTCTCTAACCCCAAGCAAATGCTACATACAGGAGCAAATGAAGATGCTGGATACAACAGCCGGGGGAATAAAAAAGAACATATTTTAGCTGAGCAAAAGCTGGAGAATTCCGACATTGTAAATGTAGAAAAGCAGTTTATTGGTACCTTCTCTTATGAGATCTTTATTGCTTTATTCATTTTTGGATGAGCAATGATAGTTTGCATCCCACAGTGTGCAATATACTCCCATCCTTAAGCAATTGCATGCTTAAAATTAAGAAGATATTTTTTTTAAAGCACTTGACAGTAGAAGCCCCACGAAGGCAAATTATCCGTTCTCTTGATGGATTGGTATTTAATTTATGCAGCTGTTTAGAAAGTACTAAACAGCAGAATAGCAATTATTATAACAAAAAAAGTATAATTGTTAAAAACTCTTCAAATTTAAAACCTAAGAACTGCATAGAACAAAAACGATTTAATAATATTATTAATATGAAACCATCAGTACCATTTATATGGAGCAACTAATTAAGAAATTGCATTTCCGGCCACTGCACCACTGGTTAAAAGCCGGTCAGCATTGATCAAAATGCCTGCGCCTTAGCAGCGTTATTTGCGGCAACTGCAATATTGTCCCAAAGACGATCCAACTAAAAATATCCGTGATAGAGCAAACACAGGTCCCCGGAGCAGGTTGTGAAACGAGAACCCTTGTCAGACCTAATTTTCAAGCCTGAAGGAAGCCATATTGGATGCAGCTCACAGCTGTAGCTACGTTTAGCTTATTAAATGAAACAATGTTTGATAGACTGTAGTCATTTTCACTACTGGAATTTGTCACGCACATTTTTAGTTGGATTGTGACTTTTATTAGCATGAACACATATTGGAACACAATAAGAGACCTATGATATCTTCGGGCCATTATTGCTGCTGCTGCAAATAACGCTTTTGGGGCCTCTTTTACTAAACTGCGCTAGCGATATCCGCACGGTAAATGTAACACAGCCCATTCACAATGAATAGGCTGCGGTACAGTTGCCATGCCAGCAATTGCTAGCGCGGTTTAGGAAAAGAGGCCCTTAGGGAGCCGACATTGGTGTTTAAGCAATGACGCAGTAGCTGTGGCCAAGAAAGCAATTTCCTAAGTAGCAGCTCCATATAAATTTTACTTCTTCCCACCATCCTGAGCAGTGACTAGGCAGCCACCTAGCTCACATATACAACCAAGGTTACACAAATTTGGAACTTTTCTACGCTTTCAATTAATGAAGCTAAGGAACAGTGACAACCACAAGTCATACCAAACACCAACCATGATATGGGTATTACTAAGACTGCCAAGATAGATTTTTCCAGAGGCCGTGGGGGGAGGGAGGTCCCTGCCAGTGGGCTGCAGAGAAGATTGGAAAGCCTGCCCAGAGGAGCGGTTCGCAGAGAAGTTGCAGAGATAAAGTGGCTTCCTGTGGTAAGTGAGAGCAGGGGGGGGGGGTGGAGTTGGAAAATAATAAAAGGGATTGAAGTGAGATACACAAGGTCCTTGGTGTCCTGTACCCCGGCCATGCTATTGTACGCAAGTGAAAACCTGAAGCAAATCAAACCAAAGACACCAAGGACCTGATATTCAGCCAGCAGCGATCAGCTTCGCCTTGTTGAGCAGACTGGAAGGGCCAAGCAGATCTTTATCTGCTGTCATTAATTGTGTTACCGGGTGCACATTAATGTGTAAATGCCAAAATTCCACCTAAGAGCTGTTCTACAAACAGGTGCCTAAATGTGACGACGCATAGTTTGAAGGTGAGCATATACTTGGGTAAAGTTTGGGTGGATCATGGGCAGGCACATAGTTACGCATGAAAGTTATAGAATACTATAATTTACATACATGTTTTAGCAATTTAAAAATGAGCATTTACATCAGTGCTATTGCTGGCGTAAGTGTTCACACCAAAATTATAGGCATGTATTTTACCAGTTACACTAGTATTCCATAAAGGAAAGTATGTACCTAGTTTCTTTTATAGAATAGGCACCAAATGGGCTCCTTCAAGGCTCCAAATATTTGCCAAGTCTCCTACATGCGACCAGTTGTGTTCAATTCTGGTCACCACATCTCAAGAAAGTTATAGCACAATTGGAAAAGGTGCAGCGAAGGGCGACTAAAATGATAGCGGGGATGGGACGACTTCCCTATGAAGAAAGACTAAGGAGGCTAGGGCTTTTCAGTTTGGAAGAGATGGCTGAGGGAAGACATGATAGAGGCATATAAAATAATGAGTGGAGTGGAACAGGTGGATGTGAAGCGTCTGTTCATGCTTTCCAAAAATACTAGGACTAGGGGGCATGCGATGAAACTACAGTGTAGTAAATTTAAAACAAGTTGTAGAAAACGTTTCTTCACCCATCGCATAATTAAACTCTGGAAGTTGTTGCCAGAGAACGTGGTGAAGGCGGTTAGCTTGACAGAGTTTAAAAAAGGGTTAGACGGTTTCCTAAAGAACAAGCCCATAAACCACTACTAAATGGACTTGGGAAAAATCCACAATTCCGGGAATAACATGTATAGAATGTTTGTACATTTGGGAAGCTTGCCAGGTGCCCTTAGCCTGGATTGGCCACTGTCGTGGACAGGATGCTGGGCTAGATGGACCCTTGGTCTTTTCCCAGTGTGGCATTACTTATGTACTTATGTACATAAGGAGACTCTCACTTTCGCAGGCCATCTTCCGCAGTCCTGCTGGGGAGCAAAGAACTCCAGCTGATCAGTGTCCCCTTCCATTGGCAGCAGGAGACACCATCTCCTGCTGCTGCGGGACCAGTCTCGTGAGAAGATCTGCAAAACCTTACAGCTATTATTGTGAAATTGGTCATGTGGCTGCAGGAGACAACATTTTATTAATTTGTTATTATTATTTATTTGTTACATTTGTGCCCCATATTTTCCCACCTATTTGCAGGCTCAATGTGGCTTACATAGTACCGTAGAGGCGTTTGCCAATCCGGTTGATAGCAGGTACAAAGGTGTCTTCTGCTGCCCAAAGGGAGGTGGCTTGTTGGTGTCTCACAGCTGAGGTCTATCAGTGGGTGGAGCCAGGAGATGGAGTGGGTGGATCTGGAGGCAAAGTTGAGCACAGCAGAGCGGAGCTGAAGGAGTGGCTTAAAATCTCCCTGTTAAAGATTGGGCCCCCTTGTCAGCTCTGCGTGCACTCTTCAACAGTCCTCTATGTTTGTCCATTTTATTATTTAATAAAATGCTTTATTGTACAGCCTTATTACATTAGTAGTTAAGATGGTTTCTTTAGTAGCTGATGAAATTAAGTGACATTCTCCTGTTGTCTGGCGATGTCATTTCCTGAAAGGGTTTTGTGTTGCACAGTTGTCATCTCTTTTTAGATCACTTCTATAAAAGGGACAAGCCAAAATATTTTGCCAGTAGAATACATTTTTCTGTTCCAAAGCTAAAGTGACTACTTCTTGTTTTCAAAATGGTGGAAAATTGTAGCGATTTAGCAGGTCTAGAAGAGATTTTATCAGTAATGAGAAGGCAGTTTGTAATAAAGCCTTGTCACGGCACTAGATGTATTATATTTAAACTCTCCAAGAAACCAAAGCACATAATTAGCTGTCTTCAAATTATGTACTTCTGTTGCATAGGAAATCTAGCTGTGGCATATACCCTAGCTAATACTGAATTGGAAACATGATGGGCCCATAGACTTGTCCAAGCTATTTAGGAAATCAGCATGATTGTGGGACGTTTGGATGAATGGATCCTATTCTTCTAGCTTCCATAAGAAAGGTAATTGTAGCTTTCTTTCTTCAATGAATCATTCCTCAGCTTTTACATATACATTAAAAGACAACCAGGGGCTTATAGCATATTCTACCACCAGTCTTTTAAATCCTGCTACAAATATTGATTAAGCACTGAATGAAACACTGTTCTCTTCAACATCATGGTTTGCTTATCTGTTGTTAGTAAAACAAGTGCCAGTGGACCTGTGATATTATCACAACTGAAGTAATAATATGTGTTTATGAGTTAGCATTACACATACAGTACCGAAGGAAAACGTTAATACAGATTTGATTTTATGATAATGAAAACTTCAACATATCAAATCTTTTTTTTTATTTGCTGGTTAGGGGACAGTTTGCAAGGCACCTAAATTTACATACCTAGAGGGTGTTTGTTTGGAGACTATGCTATGAAGGCAAAGTAGGCATCTACTTTTCTTTATAGAATACTAGTGAAACCGGATATATATGTGTACATGTTTAGTGTAAGCACTTATGCCAGCCATAGAGCTGGTGCAAATACTTGTGCTTAGATTGCTGAAAAAATGCACTTAAATGATGGTATTCTATTATTTATATGTGTAACTGCATGGCCCACCCATGCTCTGCCCATGTGTGCACCCACCTTCAAACTATGCACTACGACATTTAGACAACATGCTACAGAATAGTGAGTAGCTGGAATATAGGCATTTGAATAGGTATGTGCATGCATACAGGCATATATACTGATATTTAGATCATTTACACACATTCTTGGCATCTAAATGTTGGCATCCACTTTATAGAATTACAGTACAGTCTCGATTATTTGATGTAAATGGGACTGACCCATTGTCGTATAAGTGAAACGTTGAATAATATGGAAAACAATGGTTACCCCTCAAACAATGCATAAACAAAGGCATAGAGTTCCCAATTTTCAAAAATTGTTTATTAACAACACTATAACAGGGTCTTGAGTCTGAAACAAATTGTCTCAGGTGTGAAACTTTGCTCCATGCTACACCGTAAAATGGAAAGAGAAGCTGTGTGCATCTTAACGGTGATACAATGATGTCACCAGGGGGTCTGTCGGATGGTCAGGTTAGAGAAAGTCAGATAATTGAGATTGTACTTTACCTCTAAAATAGATTTAAGCATGGAAATGGTCTTTTGAAAACTGCTTACCCTATGGGGCAATTCATAAATTCCTAAACCTCCATTATCCTACCTGCAACAGCCTCAAGTATAAATCCACTTACGCTACCTCCTTTTCCTTTATCAGCACCCAATTATGGAATGCTTTACCAAAAGCTGTCAAAACTACCCAAAATCGTCAGACCAGCTTATTCAAGAAAGCCTACTCCCAGGATGCAACATAAATCCTAAAGTCCTCCAAAGCAGTACATTAATGGACTATTTTGGACTCTTTTTCCTTTCCCTTTTCCCTCCTTTCAACTTATTGTTCTACACTCTCTGTTTACAACAATATATTGTAATTGATTAATAACCGGGTTGGCGATTGCCTTCTCGGTTTAATGTGAGCCACATTGAGCCTGCAAACATGTGGGAAAATGTGGGGTATAAATGTGATCAAATAAAATAAATAAATGGCGCCCAATGGGGCATAATGAAATTAGTGCCAAAATCATGGTACCAAGAGATATTCTACAGAAACACATACTCAGGTAAGTTCTGTTATAGAATATGGGAATAAGGTGCTACTTAACAAACAAACATGTAGGCACAATCACCTACACCGTGTCAATAGCTGGCATAAGTGTTCACAGCTATGTGACATCACATTCATGTGTAACTTGTAGTATTCTGTAAGATATACACATATCCAGTAGAGCTGCTCATTGCCCGCTAATGCTCCACCCATGTGAATGCCATGTGAATGCCCCGTTTCACAAACGTGCAAAAATGAGTACACCTACCAACACCCATCCTGTTAGAATATCAATGAAATGCTTTGATGTCCCTATGCATACCCCCACCCTCCCACTCTGTCAGACTGTCAAAGTGTTACATTTCAAGAAATGATTTACTTAGGGGAAAGAGCTCTAGAGCACTCGCTACTGTTTATAATTTAAGAGCAGGCGTTGAATTTATAAGTTTTAGGATATTAATTTCTCCACCAATCACCAAAGGTGATAATTGCAATAAATTAAATATTATCTCTGTTGAAATGCAGTATTCTGTACTGCAAGATTAACCTTAACAGATACCATATACTCAGAACACAAAGAGACTATATTTTTAGCTTCAAAAGGGTTCATTTAATATACAAATAATTTTGCAAACGAGAGATAGCTTTTAAAAGGATCTTAGAACAGAGAATTTGTGCATAAAATAGAACAAAGTAACAGGTCCAAATCTTAAGGTTATAGGTTAACTTACAGTCCTTGTTACAAGCATGCTGTGGTCCAGCTGATTGATGAGCATATGGTCAGGAGCAAGGCATCAGCAGACCCCAAAGAGAGCAGCAGGTCTCAAGAGGAGGCAGGTTCCAAGAGAGCGAGCTGGGCTGTTTCCAGGCCTTTTATAATGTTAGCAGAGAAGCATGGTGTGTGCATGTCCTGGATATTTTGCAAGGCATTATGGTTATTGTAGTCTGTTCACATGGTCACATTATAAGTCTCTCCTTTCTGCAGATGTCCTGGCGTCCATTTGTCTGATAGATGATGGGAGGGGGCAGGTATACCTCTGATGACAGGCAAATGTTTTGTTTATGCTTTTCCTCTGAGTTCTTTGTTTTCAATGGGGTCTCCAGACTTTCTGTCTCTTGGGTCTTTGGTTTTCGGAGATGTTTGGATGGAGTATTCAGGTACCCACCTTAGTCAAGCTTTTGTTAGGTGGGAGGGCAGAGGAAGCTATATATCTCTCTTTTGTCTTTGTTAAGTGTTTGTAATTGACTATCCCTGCTATCAAAAGTCCCCAGGAGAAAGGGAGGGGGAGAAAGGGGCTTGAAATGAAACTATTTTCTGTGCTGTAGTTTAAAACTGTATTTTTAAAGCTATATGTTTGTATTGCTATATATGATCCAGCAAAATATCATGCTACATATTTCAATAATAAACTGATACCATTACAAAAGTAATGTTGATGTTTCTCTCATATATACTATCTGCTACCACATTTGCTTATTTCCGATCTGACGAAGGGCAACCTTCGAAAGCTAATCAAGAAATGTATTATGTCCAATAAAAAAGGTATCATCTTATTTTCTTTTCCATGTTTTATTTTGTTTGATTTCTATTGATACCCCTGATGAAGAAACTTTGAAACATGGCCATGTTGGGTATTACAAATGTAATAGGAAAATAAAATTAACACTTATCTGACTTTGAGTCTGTCTGGGAAATGGTACTGAAATCTTAAGTTGATTTTTCCTGCATAGAGATTTTGTGTTTTAGCCTTTGAAAAGAAAGCTTTTTTAGAGATTTAACTACTGTAAAGGTTCAGCTGAACTTAATTCTACCATGGTTTATTTATTTAAACTATTTAAAGTAGTACCTTATTTTTATTGTTCAATTATTATATCTAATTTATTGGGATCTGTGCAATTACCTACATTTTGTACTTTGATATAATTAATTTAAATTACATCTGAATTTATTGTATCACCTATTCATTTGAAACAAAATAAAAACATCTATTTTTAACATCATACTGGTTCTGGATAGTTAATTCTAAATTAGTTTAATGTTTCCCTTGGCTTGTCTGGAACTGGTCAGCTGAGGTTAGTATATTTGTACCGCTCCATCTGAGTACTGTGACTGATCCGAGGTACTCGAGCCATGATCACAACTATTGGTAATTGATAGGATGGTCACTGGTCTCGGAGAGAAGTTTGATAACACTATCAGCCCATTTTAACTGTCCTTCAGCCAATCCTTATGCCTCAGGGGAGTGGCCATCTGGTTTAAGACTCAGTCTTTGCTCCTGTGGTGAAATTGGTTGGACGGGTGGCAAGGTTTCTACCTATCCTTTCCTACAACCACTTCTTCCCCAACCCTCTCCTGGATCAAATTCCAGCTGGCAGCTTAGTCTAGCAATTACCTTTCATACCTTTTTATTAAAATGCCAGCATGAAGGTAATTAGTAAATTAAAAAGCTTGAAGAAAAGAATAGCATCAAATATAAGAATGACTGATATAAAAGATATCAGTCATGTTAGCTCTCTAGAGTGCTCAATTTCTAGACCTGTTATTAAAATGAAACTGCTACAATACTTAAGATGATATCAACTACATTTGCTAACAGTCCAAAGAAAATTAAAAAAAAATCTTAAAATGAATTCAGATACAAGCATTTTCCTTTATGGATGAGAAGATTATGTATATAAACAATTTACTGACTACTTGAATAAATTCTCAATATTACATGCATCCCAATCAGGATTCTGTGCTAATCACTACTACTACTTATCACTTCTATAGCGCTACAAGGCATACGCAGCGCTGTACATCAAACAAGAAAAAGACAGTCCCTGCTCAAAGAGCTTACAATCTAAATAGGACAGACAAAACAGACAGAACAATTAAGAGGTAAGGGAATTGAAGAGGTGGGGATAAAAGGGTACAGGGCAAAAGAGTAGTGAAACTGTTCTTATAACACTCCTGACTAAATTCAAATTATTGCAACTGGCAATAATGTTCTCCTCCTCCAATTCGATATGTCCAGCGCGTTAGACATGGTTAACCTGTTACCATTGGCCAGATCACTATTCAACCAAGGCCTAAACCCGTACATTTATGCTGACGATGTTATGATATACATTCCATTTAAGAACAACTTATCAGAAATTACTGATAAAATTAATACCAGCTTCCAAATAATGAACTCATGGGCGGATGCATTCCTGCTCAAGCTTAACGCAGAAAAGACACAATGTCTTATCCTATCATTGCAGTTTAACAAGACTAACTAAGCTATAATAAATACACCAAGCCATACTCTCCTTGTTGTGGGTACCCTGAAACTCCTGGGTGTTACTATTGACAGAAATCTTACCCTAGATTGCCATGCGAAGAATGTCACAAAGAAGATTTTTTTGCAATGTGGAAGCTGAAAAGAGTGAAACCTTTTTTCCCAAGGGAGGTATTCTGCAAGCTGGTGCAATCATTAGTACTGAGCCATTTGGATTACTGCAATTCTATTTACGCAGGATGCAAAGCAAAAACCAATAAGAAACTCCAGACTGCCCAGAACACCGCAGCCAGACTCATATTCGGAAAAGCGAAATATGAGAGCATCAAACCCCTCAGAGAAAATTTACATTGGCTTCCATTAAAAGATCAAATTGTATTCAAAATCTGCACCTTAACTCATAAAATCATCCATGGAGAGGCCCCATCATACATGTCAGACCTAATTGACTTACCAGCAGAAAATACCAAAATTTCATCACGTACCTTCCTAAACCTCCATTACCCCAATTGCAGAGGACTTAAATACAAATCAATACACGCATCTACCTTCACATACCTCTGTACACAATCATGGAATAAACTACCGAATACTATAAAAACAGCACACGACAACCTTCCGGAAATTGCTGAAGACGCACCTGTTCGAAGAGTCTTACAAATAGAATCCTCCTTAATGACTTGATTCCAGTCTATGCCAGAACTAATTAACACTGATCCCTTCTAATTTGATTATTTCAGTCATATTACCATTATTGATCATTATATCTTAACCTGCTCTCACTTTCATGTTATGTATATCATTCTATTGACCCTATTTATCTGATTTCCTACATATTAATCTGTAATATTAGGCCGAATCTTACTCTGTTAATGATGATGCCTTTGCAACATAATGTAAGCCACATTGAGCCTGCAAATAGGTGGGAAAATTGTGGGGTACAAATGCAGCAAATAAATAAATAAATAAATATTTTTCAGACACAATGTTTTGCTACTTTGTATTTTTCATTTATAGGAAAACAATGCACAGTTAACTTGCAAATCGTGTGTCCAAATTCCTAGGGTTCATTAACCACAAAATGAAATACCCCCGCTTTGTAAATTAATTCATGTACTACATGCCTCAAATTATAAGATCAAGCCTTGAGAATGTAATGTAGTACTGTCTTTTTAATTAGAATAACACCAGAGATTCATGATGAAAGCTCTACATTTGTGAATTGCTTTATCAGTTTGTGTTGTAAAACCTAAAGTACTGCTGCACACCTCTATGTTCTGAGTAGGTGGTAATGGAAGCAGTAATTATCCTGGGCCCCATCCTATATAATAATTTGCACCTCCGTCTGGATGCCTGGGTTCGTAACACAGTTCCCATTGGTTCGCCCTGGGGATGACATCACAGGGTGGACCAATGGGAAGTGAGAGGGAAGGGAACCCAGCAGCAGGCACCAGAGGTGAGTAAACAATCACCCCCCCCTCCCCTATGCTCTCCCCTTCCGAGCTGCAGGATTCCCCCCCTCCCCTTCAAGTTGCAGGACCCCCCCCTTCAAGTTGCAGGATGCCCCTCCCCCTCCTTCCCTCCTTCCACTCCCCTCCGAGTTCCACGCCCCCCCTCTCCTGCGAGTTCAACCCCTCCCCCGCCTCCCTCCCTCGAAGTGCAAGCAGGACCTGTCCTCCGGCAGCCCCTTGCCTTCCTGCATGCCGGCTCTAATTTAAAAATTGTTACCTTGGGGTCCGGCATCAGCATTGAAGGCGAGCGTCGCTTCACACTGCCTTCCCATCTGTCTGAGCTCTGCCTCTGGTCCCACCTTCGGTAGAGAGGGAGGGGGCGTCCTGCAACTTGAAGGGGGGGCATCCTGTAACTTGAATGGGAGGGGGGGCCGTCCTGCAGCTTGAAGGGGAGGGGGCCGTGGAACTCGAAGGGCAGGGGAGGGGGGTCCTGGAACACGAAGGGGAGGGGGGCCTGGAACTTGGAGGAGA
Source organism: Microcaecilia unicolor (assembly GCF_901765095.1). Classification (NCBI taxonomy): domain Eukaryota; kingdom Metazoa; phylum Chordata; class Amphibia; order Gymnophiona; family Siphonopidae; genus Microcaecilia; species Microcaecilia unicolor. The sequence goes on from NC_044035.1 coordinate 328,026,186, forward strand.
CAGAGGGAGGGAGGGGGACATGGAACTCAGATGACAGAGAGGGAGGGAGCCATGGAACTCGGAGGGGAGGGAGGCTGGAACTCGGACGACAGACAGGGAGAGAGGGAGGGAGAGAGGGAGGTAGGTAGGGGGGCATGGAACCTTGCTAGCGCCCATTTCATTCCTCTACGAAATGGGCCTCTTTTACTAGTTTCCAAATAAATTCTGTATAGTGAATAAAAGTCTTTGGGTCCTTTTACTAAAGCGTGCTAATAGATATTGCGCACACTAATGAATAGTGTGCGATAAATGATAAGAAACCCAATATATTCCTATCGGCGTGTTATCATTTAGTGCACGCTAATTGTTAGCGAGTGCTAAATCTATTAGCGCACCTTAGTAAAAGGACCTCTTTTTGTTCCAAGACTTAACTCCTAGGGAGACTAAAGACTATCAGCTTCAGTACAAAAAACTACGGTAAGATATGAGGAAAACCTTTATTCGCACATGTTTTGACTGCATTAATTGTTTTGTACCATATTGAATTTGTATTTACTGCTAAGGGAGACCTTTGACATTCTCACACACTAGAAGACTTCGAATGCTACTAGGGCTGTACCGAATATTCGTATTTGATTAGATTTGGCCCCGAATAGTGCCCTAAATACATTATTTGTAATAATGATTTAAATTTGAATAAAAATAATCTGGGGATCTACTGTGCTAAATCCTACTGAAATAAACACTTGATCTCTGATTTCACGTTGCTTCTTTTATGTTTAAAGCAATTTTTATTGAGCAGTACCAATAAACACAACACAAATCGAACTGCCATACACAGAAAATGAAGCATATCAACAGAGAAGAAAAGACAATATGTGCTTCACCCATTTATGGAAAAAAAACACAACAATATTCTCCCCCCACCAACCCCCCCCCCCCACCCATCCCCCCAACCCTATACCACAGTGGGTAGAAATTAAAAATAATACTAAAACATCTTAACTCCGTGCTATAGAAGTTAGAGTCAACCAAAAAAATTCCCTGGTAGCCTGAAATTGAACTCCAGCTACAGAGTCAAGATCATGGATGTAACACCGCTCCATGGCTAAGATCCCAGTCATCTGGGAATGCCACATCTGAGTAGTTGGCGTAGAAGGCAACAACCATTGTTGTAGTATGTTTTTCAAGACGAGGAGGATGAACCAACATAGGAAATGAATGGGATGCACTGGGTGGGGCTTCAATATCATATTACGGAAAAAAACTCCCTTATATGGTATTGAAGCCACACCAGTGCATTCCAGGATACACTGGGCAGGGCATCTCCCTTATATGGTATTGAAGCCTCACCCAATACATCCCAGGATGCACTGGGCATGGCAAGGTTCCACCATTTTGAAGGCGGCACACCAGGAGGGAGGAGTGCTACTCCCTCCTCCCTTCTAAAGGTAATGGAGAAGTTTGGGGGGGGGGCACTAGGCCACCAGGGTGGGTGGTGGTAGGGTTGCCCACTGAACCAATAGGGACATTTTTTTGTGTTGGAGTATAGGGGGCTAGAGGTCCACTGGAGTGGAGGGTGGAGGGTCTGGAGCCCCTGTGTTGGTGGCTGGGGGGTGGCCAGGGCACTCTGTTCATTCTGCGCTGGTAAATACAGGTGCTAGTCTGGCGCTAGTGGCCTCTGGCTTTCACATTTATCTTTCATCATCGAGGCCTCAAGATCTCTGATTTTCAGCAAACACATTCCTCTTTCCTCTGCTTTTTGGTGAACTCTTTTGCAGGTCGATGCTCAGAACTGCCACGATACGCCAACAGCACAGAAACTATAATGCCGGAACAGCGCTGAAGCCTACTCGCCAATGCTCAAAGGAAATTATATTCAAATTATATGCACACTGTAAAAGAGAAAGCAAGGAGGGGGACGTGCTTGATTCTTGCGCAGAAGAGTTTTGCATACGGTCAGCTCCTGTGCGCATGAACCTGGCAAACCCGAATGTGAAGCACACATTGGCATCTGTTTTCTGTGTCTTTAAATATAGACATTTCAAAATTTTTAAAACTTGGTAGGCTTATATTTAAGCACAGGAAACAGATGCCAATGTGTGCTTTCACTTTCGGGTTTGCTCTGACTCAGAAACAGTCATCTCTCACTACCAAAGTTTAGTGGCTTCCACGCGGGCTTCCTTCTCCAAAATTTTATATAAACCAGCAGATTATAAAGAAAGAATCATGAGAAACATTAACGTCAAACCCTCTAACGCCTGCTCCAAGCTGGCGTTATTTTTTTCAGCTGAAATGGGGGCTTTGTTTCAGTGGCGTAGCGGGGGCTTCTGCCACCTGGGGCGGATCGCCGCTGCACCCTCCCTGGCGCAGCACCACTGCATTGATACAGTCCCCACCTGCCTACAAGCTCCGTCCATCTGCAGATGAAGATGGCACCCCCCCACTGGCGTGGACCCCCCCGGCATAGCGCCACCCCCCCCCTGACATGGTCTCCACCTGCCTACGAGCTCCATCCATCTGTGGCACTGCTGTAAAAAAGAAATCGCTTCGTCGGCCCTTCCCTCACTCACTGTGTCCCGCCCTTTAGAAAATAGGAAGTTACGTCAGAGGGCGGGACACAGTGAGTGAGGGAAGGGCCGATGAAGCAATTTCTTCTTTACAGCAGCGCTGCAGATGGATGGAGCTCGTAGGCAGGTGGGGACTGTGTCAGGGGGGAGGCGCTGCGCTGGGGGTGTGTGGACGGATGCACCCCCCACCCGTTGACACCCGGGGCAGACCGCCCCCACCGCCCCGCCCTTGTTACGCTACTGCTTTATTTTGTGTGCTGTTCTCTAAGCATTGGGAGGGAATAGGAAATGACTTAATTCACATCTGTTTGACTGCATTAGCATGCTATTTGCGCTAATCTTCGGCATGCTCATTTTCTCCCACGTTAGAGCCTCTAAGCATGCTGCGCACACTAATGCAGGCGCTAGTCTGGTACTAATGGCTTCTAGCACCCACGCTTTGTTCTGAGCATCGAGGCATCGGCATAACCTCTTGATTTAAATATAAAGTTTGTAGGATAAAGGTAGCAGTTCATTATCTCCTCTTTATCTGCAGGAATCCACTTAATTGCAGTCAATCCTCTTAACTTTTTCTTGAAATTCTGTGATTTATCTCCTGCTGCAGTCCTTCCATAAACAAGCCCACCAGGGCCTTTATCTGCAGCTTGGATGTTATCTTCTTGTGAAGTGTCTGCACAAGATCACCACCACTATCTATAACCCTAGTGTGTAAGCTTCTTCTTCTGGGTGATGCAGCCAGGATGTATTCTTCCTTTTCTTTCCAGCACAGCAAGAAAAAGCACAAAAGGGTCTCCAAGACTGGAACAAGGGTACAATCTTTAGTGAAATGGACCCGACATGGGCCATGTTTCGGCGCAGGGAAGCGCCGGCCTCAGGGGTCAAACCAGTATTCTTTTTAGTTGGAAATGAATATCCCGAAACGTTCTTCTAAAAACATGTCTCGATCAGCAGCAGATTGTACCAGATGTTTCCAAATAGTGGATTCCAATGAACTGGCTTACTGAAATTTGGTACAGATTTTGGCTCAGTATGCGTTGATCATGGTTTAGAAGGGTTGAGGGACAGAGATGATCACATCCCACTACATCTCCCAAGGTGTTACTTCAAGCAATTTACACAATCTCATTTTAGTATTAATAAGCTACTTTGCACATATTTTATTTTGACATAGACATTAACAATTTTTGCACATTAATTCATATTGTCTGTTAACATTAAAACACCAAATCATATTAATTAATACATATTATATGTGCTTTGACACATTAATGCTTATATTAGCTCTAATGCACTTCAGTTGGTAGGTCCCATAATCACACTGGGGCCGATATTTAGACGTGGTTGGCACTGAGTCTGGATATTCAATGCCAGGCCGTTTCCGGAGACCAACAATGAAGATCTGGTTTATTCTTGGCTGGTTTCAATTTAGCCAGTCAAGCAGGTAATCAGCGTTGGCCAGTTAAGTTGAAACCGGCCAAAGATAGGGCTGCTATTTTGGTGGCCCTATTTGACCACTAAACTTAGCCAGTGATGAGCTGAATATTCAAGGTTATCTCCCGCTGAATATTCACAGATAGCCAGTTAAGCACTATTTAACCGGCCAGGCCCAGCCAGGAGCTGTTCCTGGCCGGTTAAATAGTGCTAAATATCGGGCAGATTATATTTATTTGCCTTTCTAAAAGTAAATCGACCTGTCATTTTTTGATTGGACGACCATGCTTTTTAAAAGATCAGCGTTCTTCCCTGCCTCGGTGTTTGTGAGTGTCTTCCCACCCAAACCCACTTCTCCTCTCCCTTCACTCTCTATCTCAGTTGATAGCACCCTCATCATCCCCGTCTCATCTGCCCACAACCTCGGTGTCATCTTCGACTCCTCCCTCTCCTCTGCGCATATCCAGCAGATAGCCAAGACCTGTCGCTTCTTCCTCTATAACATTAGCAAAATTCGCCCTTTCCTCTCTGAGCACACCACCCGAACTCTCATCCACTCTCTCATTACCTCTCGCCTTGTCTACTGCAACCTACTCCTCACTGGCTTCCCACTGAGCCATCTATCCCCCCTTCAGTCCGTTCAGAACTCTGCTGCACGTCTTATCTTCCGCCTCGACCGATATACTCATATCACCCCTCTCCTCAAGTCACTTCACTGGCTTCCGAACAGGTACCGCATACAGTTCAAGCTTCTCCTACTAACCTACAAATGCACTCGATCTGCAGCCCCTCCTTACCTCTCTACCCTCATCTCCCCTTACGTTCCTACCCGTAACCTCCGCTCTCAAGACAAATCCCTCCTTTCAGTACCCTTCTCCACCACCGCCAACTCCAGGCTCCGGCCTTTCTGCCTCGCCTCACCCCATGCTTGGAACAGACTCCCTGAGCCCATACGCCAGGCCCCCTCCCTGCCCATCTTCAAATCATTGCTCAAAGCCCGCCTCTTCAATGTCGCCTTCGGCACCTAACCACTACCCCTCTACTCAGGAAATCTAGACTGCCCCAACTTGACATTTCGTCCTTTGGATTGTAAGCTCCTTTGAGCAGGGACCGTCCTTCTTTGTTAATTTGTACAGCGCCGTGTAACCCTAGTAGCACTCTAGAAATGTTAAGTAGTAGTAGTAGGAAGTGCACCCTCCTGCGTTTTACAAGTTAGCATTATTTATTGTGAATGTCTTTTTTTTCTCTAGGGAGTTGGATTTACAAGGCTTTGTGTTTTCACTTGCAGAGTTCGAGATTTTGTGGTGTGGTTCCCCAAAGAAGCAGTACGAAACGGGACCGTTGGGATCGCACACTCTTTTTATGACAAGTTAAGTTATACCACCTCGCACACAACTGGACAAAAAGAGATAAGACAAGATAAGTCCTTCTTTATTTACTGAATTGAACTGGAGTTGATTTTGAAAAATACATATAAAAATATTTAAAAATATTCTTTGGGGTATTTTGTCGATGATTACTGATATACGGTGTGCAGGGATCATTGTTGGTCTGCCACTGACTGATGAGACATTTTCCCCATTTTTTGATAAAGTCACTCTTCACTGTAGATTGTTTTTTTTTTTTAATGTTGATCAGCATTCAAGTACAGTGATTTTGATCTGTGATATTCTTTACCTTTCTAAAAGTAAAGCCATTTTAGACTTAACATATTTTTTTGTGGTTTAGGTATTTATAAACATACCCCTAGGAGTATACTCTGGTAAAGTTGCTTAACATTGTAACATAGCTCTAAACAGTAGTCCAAAAAAGCGGCGTACTAGTTAGAGCAATAGGCTGTAAAGAAGAAAATCAGATTTCAAATCCCACTAACACTCCCTATGATATAAGAACATAAGAATATCCATACTGAGTCAGACCAATGGTCAATCTAGTCCAGTATTCTGTTTCTAACAGTGACCAATCCAGGTCACAAGTCCCTAGCAGAATCCCAAATAGTAGCAACATTCCATGCTACCAATTCCAGGGCAAGCAGTGGCTTCCCTATATCTGTCTCAATAGCAGACTTTGTACTTTTCCTCCAGGAACTTGTGCAAACCTTTTTTAAACACAGATATGCTAACCACTGTTACCACATCCTCTGGCAACGAGTTCCAGAGCTTAACTATTCATTGAGTGAAAAATATTTTCTCCCAATTGTTTTAAAAGTATTTCCATATAACTTCATTGAGTGTCCCCTTGTCTGCAATTCTCTTCTACTCATTCTACACCACACAGGATTTTGTAGACCTCAATCATATCTCCCCTCAGCCATCTTTTTTTCCAAGCTGAAGAGACCTAGAAGCTCATTTTTGAAAGAGAAAAAAACACCTGAAAAGTGTCATAAGGCAGCATTTGGACGAATTTCTTCTCCAAACGTCCAAATCGGTATTTTCAAAACCTATTTTGCAGACATTTAACTATGCAATTCATAATGGAACAAAACGAAAACATTCAGGGCTAAAACGTCAACTTTTTGATATAGACCTGTTTTTAGAACGAATAAGTCACAAAAAGGAGCCCTAAATGACCAAATGACCACTGGAGAAAATCATGGATGACCCCCCCCCCTTACTCTCACAGTAGTCACTGACCCACTTCCACCCCCTCCAAACATGTGAATATAGTACTTACTAGCCTCTATGACAGCTTCAGATGTTGTAGTTATTTCTAGTAGAACAGCAAGCAGGTCCCTGGAGTAGTATAGTGGTCTGTTCAATGCGCTGTAGAGAAGAGGACTAAGGCCCATATCTCACTCTACTTGCTATTTGTGGTGGAAACTGTGAGCCCTCCAAAACTCACCAAAAACCTACTATACCCATATATAGTTAACTCCTTCACCCATAAGGGCTATTGTAGTGGTGTAGAGTTGGGTACAGTGGGTTTTGAATGGGTTAAAGAAGGCTCAGAAAACAAGATAAGGAGACTTTCATGTGAAGTCCATAGCAGTACCCCATAGGGTGCCCCACTGCTCTGCTGAGATGTCTCTGTGGCCAGTCTACTAAGAATGCTGGCTCCTCCTATGTCTCAATGACTTGATTTTGTGTGTTTTATACTTGGACTTTTTTTTTTTTTTTGAAAATGGACCAAAAAGGTAAATGCACAAAGCAGAAAAACTTCTTGCATGTGGCCATTAAAAAAAAAAAAAAAAAAAGACGTTTTGCTGTTTCAAAAATGGGTATCATTTCCTATTGGGATTTAAGACGTTTTGCACAAAACATCCAAAACCCAACTCCCATTCATCTTAGAGGGAACAGTGCTGCAGAGAGATCCTCAAAGTTAAGGTGCACTGTCTCACAATAGCCATCCGGCTGATATTAACCAGCAGGTGTGCATAGGCAGTGCACCTCTGTTCTGCATGCTTCCTTGCCTACAACCAACAAGGTTGACGGCTTGGGAAAGGGCCCAGTTGTTTCATATCTATATATTGACGTATTTACAGCAATGGTGGATATTGGGGGAAGCTCGTGTCAGGGGCATTCCTGCACAGCTACATTACCACGTGCTAACTGGTTAGCACAGGATTACCACCTACAAAATGGGTGGTGGTAAGTACTCACGCAGTAATTTTAATTAATGGCCTCGTACTAATGGCAATGTTAGCTCACGGCTTGGATATAACAAAAGAGAGGGAACAAAGTACAAACTAAAGTCCAAACAAAAAAAACAGCACCACGGGCCTTTAAAAATGGAACACAGTTCTTTAATGAATGAGCCTTGACAAAAAGACCCGACACGGGCCGTGTTTCGGTGACTAGCACCTGCGTCAGGGGTCACAGTGATGACGTGGAAAACTTGGGGAATAACTCGAATATATTCCTCTACAATATATTATTCCTTACCCCACGTCTCATGTAGTAAAAGCTACAAAGCACCAAGGCACTTTCACTTTCTGTATCAAAATGGATAATATATTGTAGAGGAATATATTCGAGTTATTCCCCAAGTTTTCCACGTCATCACTGTGACCCCTGACGCAGGTGCTAGTCACTGAAACACGGCCCGTGTCGGGTCTTTTTGTCAAGGCTCATTCATTAAAGAACTGTGTTCCATTTTTAAAGGCCCGTGGTGCTGTTTTTTTTTGTTTGAATGTTAGCTCACGGCCATTAATACAAAAAAATAGAAAATCAACCATTTTACAGCTGCCACAAAAATGGCTTTACCACACATGAAAATCCCATGCAAGACCACGCTAAGGCTATTTTTTTTGCTGAACCTTAGTAAAAAGGACCCTTTTGCTATTGTTACTGGAGGCCTTTGATTTTCAGCATCTCTGTGGTCATGACTTGAGCATCTGAGAAGGTGGAAGAGTGTTAAATCAATAAACTTTGGGCAAGAATTTTCAAGCACTGAGCAGTTCAAAGAAAGCTGAGATTAGTTGGCTGATTTCACAAGTGACAAATTCGTTATCTTTAGGCCTCTTGGTCAATATTATTCAATGTTCTAAAAACAAGGAGTGCTTATGTAGCAGTGAAAACAGTAATATGCCCCCCCTTCCTGTCCTGTCCTGTATCAAAAGTTCAAGAAATTTGGAACATTTTGAATAACAAATATGGAAAAATAGCATTGTTGAAGTTTTTGTCCATATGAATAATGGCCTAAAACTGTTTTGATTATGCCTGTACAAATCAGTCATTACTGGGAAATGTCACTGCATCAACCTGCTTTTCACTGATTCTATGCTTTCTGCATTTTCTGATAACTACGCTTATTAGCTGTGTTAAAACCAGTGGCGTTCCGACTCTAGCTGACACCTGGGGCGGATCGCTGATGCGCCCTCCCCGGGTGCAGCGTGACCCCCCCCCCCCCCGGCAAAATGACACCACTTCGTGCCCCCCCGGCGAAATGACACCCCCCGGGTGCACGCCGCTGGGGGGAGGGGGGTGCCGCGGCGCGCGCCTGTTGCCCTGTCTCCGAGAAAGTTTGCAATTCGCATGTGTTCACTGCTCCCTCTGAGTCTGCCCCGGAACAGGACTGTTCCGGGGCAGACTCAGAGGAAGCAGTGAACATATGCGAATTGCAAACTTTCTCGGACTGAGACAGGGCAACAGGCGCGCACAGTGGCACCCCCCCCCGCGGCGTGCACCTGGGGCGGACTGCCCCCACCGCCCCCCCCTTGGTACGCCACTGGGTAAAACACGGCTTTAGTGTGCTCTTACGTGTGTCATTCTCACTCGCTAAGGCCATTTTTACCGCTGCTGTTAAAATCCCAACTTTCTTTTTTTTCCACTAGTGGTGGTGCGCCAGTGTTGCAAATGAATGCTCACCCCCTAGCAAATAATTCCATGATGCCACAAGTATGGCTATGCCGAAAGAATTCCTTTAAATCACAGAACATGCATCTCCCAACCTAGATATCTCAATTCTGATCTCTATGAAAAATGAGGCTCCGCGGTGCTCATTTTCAAAAAAGAAAAACGGCCAAAAAGTGGCATAAACCTGCATTTGGATATTTTTCTCACAAAAAATGTCTAAATTGGTATTTCCAAAACCAATTTTTAGACATTTTATCTGTGAAGGCCATCAGAAATGCGCTCAAATCACAATGGGGCATGTCAGGGGCGTGTTAAAGGAGGGATGTGGGCATTCCTAATGGACGTTTTTTAGCCATAATGGAACAAAACAAAACCATCCAGGACTAAAACTAAGATGTTTTGAGCTAGACCTGCTTTTATAATGAAAAAGGCACAAAAGGGTGCCCTAAATGACTAGATGACCACTGGAAGGAATCAAGGGTGACCCCCCCAATATCCCCCCAAGTGGTCACTGATACCATCCCACTCCATACAAATGTGAATACAAATATGATTTAGCAACCTCTATGACAGCCTCAGATGTTAGAGCCAGGTCTATTAGAGCAGCATGCATGTCCCTGGAGTAGTATAGTGGTCAGTGCAGTGCAGTGCATCATGGAGTGGGGGACTCTGGTCCCTATCTCCCTCTACCTGTCACATTTGTGGTGGAAACTATGAACCCTCCAAAACTCAACAGAAGCCCACTGTACCCACATATAGGTGCCCCCTTCACCCATAAGGGCTATCATGTACAGCTGTGGGCAGTGGGTTTTAGGCGGCTGTGGGCAGTGGGTTTTGGGGGGCTCAGCACAGTGGCGTACCAAGGGGGGGCGGTCCGCTCCGGGTGCACACCGCTGGGGGGGTGCCGCGCATCTGTCGGCAACGCTCGTTCCCTGCTCCCTCTGCCCCGGAACAGATCCGCCCCGGGTGTCAGCCACCTTAGGAACGCCACTGGCTCAGCAGACAAGATAAGGGAGCAACGGTGAGATATGTACCTGGGAGCATGTCTTTAAGTCCACTAGGGTGCCCTGATTATCTCCTGGGATGTCTGGGAGACCAGACTACTAAAAATACTGGCCCCTCCTACATCCCAATGGCTTGATGTTCTACATTTTTCACTTGCATGTTGTTGTTTTTTTTTTTTAATGGACCAAAAACCAAAACATCCAAAACACAAAACCTTGTTAGAAATAGTATTTTCAAAAGCAAAAGATATACGTTTTTCTTTTTGGAAAATAAACTTCTTTCTTATTCAGATTTTAGACATTTTTTGCAAAACGTCTAAAGTCGGACTTAGACGTCATATCAAAAATACCCCTCCAAGTCTATTAGTTAGATATGCTTTTCCTCAATTCTATTCTTCTTCAAGCATCCTGAGGCCTTTTAATTTTACATTGCAGAATATATAATACCTTGATCGGGACCTTGTTCATTATAAATTGAAAGGAGATGGGCAAAGGGTTAACTTATAGCTATAATAAGTTTTGGACAAGCAACACCAAACGAGCCAGGGAAATAGCACTATGTGATTTTAATTTTAATAATTGTTGTGTCTCTTCAGATTACAGATTTTCCCCAATTTAATCCAGGGACTGGCCTCTCTTTTTCCCATTTCAAATCTATTTTAATCACTACCTTTGTTCTTTTGCACATGAAAGTAGACGGAAAGGTGACCCATCACTAGTCACAGCATGATGCTCTCACTGATTAGAAGGCAGTCATACTCCATGAGACATTCATTCTGTTTACTGAGACGAAACACCAAAGAACAGCAATCCACACCTGCAGTGAAGATGTTAGACTTCCTATTTTTTTTTATAATCCTATTTTTATCCTTGCTCATTTATGGTAGATTCTGCTTTTCTTTTCTTCACTGGGCTATTGTTTTGGAACCATCCTTAGTCCTTCAAGGCTGAACATACATACATACGGTATTAATATCAATTTATTGTGGCACAAGGCCCTCACTCACTTGCTCTCCCCTTCAGCCCCATATACATTTCCTCCCAACTGATCAAGCATATAGTAAATATCAGCTGAATATCAGCACTGATCTCCAAACTGAAAACCGGCTATTCTGTGGACAGTCCAGGGATGGAGTCATCACAGTTAAATCCTAATATTCTGCCTAATTTGGCAGTCAAACTTAGTTGGCGATGTGCTGAATATTGGCAGACAGCCAGTTATATCTCGTCACAGAACCAGCTATCTGCTAAGCGCTAACCAGAAATATTTAGCGGGAGATAGCTGGCTATCTCCAACTGAATATTACCGGATAGCTAAGTGGCATTTAACTGGCCAGGAGCCATTTCTAGCCAGTTAAATACTTTTAAATATTTGGCAGTATGTGCCTAACTGACAGTATTCTATAACTTAGCAACTAACTGATTAACATACCCTGAATCGCCCATGCCTCTCACATATCCACACCCCCTTGGAGTTGCTCACCATGGAAATTAGGCGCTAAGGGCGCTAAGCATTATGGCCTTAATACACCTTAATGCGCGTTAATGGAATAGGAATGGACGTTTAGCATTTATTTTGCATTAATTCCTTTAACGAGCATTAAGGCCATAATGCCACTTGATGAATTCACCCTAAAGTTAATAGAATAGAGGCATAAGTCCAAATAAGTGCCAATTAGTGCTTGATGTCGCCAATCAGTGATAGTTAATGCCAATTTAGCACTGATTGGCTAATTTAGTTATGCACTTAAATGTCCCTTCTGCATTATATTACGTTACATTTTGGTCCTGTGTTCTGCAGTATCCTCTACGTTCCATGCAGATTACAATAAAAGAAAACCGGGACAAACATCCGGGAGTTTACAAAAACAAATTCTCATACCAAACCATAAATCATCCCACATGTTTCTTCAACAAAATGGTTTTAAGTTACTTATGAAATAACAAATAATCCATTAAAGAACAAACGGATGAGGGAAGACAATTCTATACTGAAGCAACCTGATCTATATATATATAAGGCAAGACCAACGTTCTGAAGCCTCCAGCCGGAAGTGTGAAGCGCCAGAGATATCCAGTTTCCCCATGAGTGAAGGAAAATAGCACAGCACGAAATCCCTCTCTCTGTAACAGTGAAGGACTCAGAGGGGGAGGGGAGAGAGATGCCCTCACTCTCTCTGTAACACAGAACAGCAGGAAACTTAACACTGAAGGACTGGACTCCAAGGGGGGAGGGGGACGGAGAGAGGGCAGAGGGCAGGGACACACACTCCCACATGCACACTCTGAAGAAAACCTTGCTAGCCCCCGTTTCATTTGCATCAGAAACGGGGCTTTTTTACTAGTAAAGTAATAAAAGTGAAAACTACCTTAAATATTTAACCGCGTTAGCTCATGGAAATTGTAGGGAAACCTGCTCAATTTTTAATGCCCTTTATAGAATTTGGAGGATAAGGTTTAAAAAAAGTGCATGTTTCGGCCAGAGTTCCCTTTGAAGAATTAAAGGAGTCATTCTCCTTAATCCCATGTAGTTTATTTCTATCTTCAAAATGAAAGGAAGTTAAAAATGTGGCCACATGGGGGAAAGTCAGACCTGCTTTGAGGGCTTGACATCAGCCTGTGGATGAGCAGCCAGTACTTTTCCATTTGGCTGGCTGCTGGAATTGGAGCTCTGGAACAGCAGGAGAGGTGTGTCTTCTGACATCATCAAAGCACAACCTCTCCCTAAAGAACCACAAGCCTTGTTGGAGGATGGGGAAAGCCATATCCAGGGCCGGCTTAACCACTGGACCAGGTGAGACTCTGGCCCAGGGTGCCGGCAATAAAGAGCACCAAAATATGTAGCCTCTGACCTCAGCTTTTCTATATGTTAAGCCTTTTCTTCCCCAGTCTCTCCCATTATCTCTTCCCCTCCACATGGGTATAGCACTGCTTCCTCACCTCTCTCACTACCCCACAGTCCTGTAAAGTTTTTTTTTTTTTATTTAAGTTTTCATATATATTTTTACACGATTAACATGTTTCTGTAACACATTGCATATCTTTGAATACATATTCTTTGATGAAATCTTCCCATACAAAATTTTTCATATATCAAATTATACAATTCTTTAGACCACAATCAAAATTATACCAAAGAAGGGGGGGGAGGTGATCAGGACAATAGGAGATCCAAATAAGAAAGAAAAAAAAAAGCACTGCTATATATGGCCTGACCTAACATTCCCGTTAAATCTCTAATAATCAGTATAATAACATTCTTATTACTCTTTAGGTTTAACAATTAGCTTTTTCATTTCTAAAAAAGCTTTAAGATGTTCTGGGTCATAAAATATATATTTTATACCCATATATTTAATCAGGCATTTACAGGGATATGCAAGCAAAAATGTTGCCCCCAAAGCTCGGGTTTCCTCTCGAAAAGTCAGGAATTTTTTCCTTCTATCTTGAGTTGTTTTACAGACATCAGGATATACCCAAATTCTCTGACCACAGAACATTTTCAAAGAATTTCTGAAATATAACTTCAATACTGAATTTAAGTCCTGCTCAAAAACCAAAACAGACTGATTCAATCCCTGCAATGCCTCCCAAATCGCTTGAAGAGTAATCTCCATGGGAGGATTTCCTTCCAACGTTGTTCTCTCAGCGTTCTGGAACGAGTCGACGCCATGAGAGATTTGACCCTGAACGACTTCCGTATGGGTCTGAATCTCCGCACTCTGTTCTTGAAACGCTGGACATGGAGGTCGATTATTTGGCGGCGATAAGGATGTTTCTAAGTCCGAGAGGACCGAGGCTCCTCCTTCAGTCCTCAGCTCGGAATCGGACGCCTTTGTAGTTGGAATGAGCGTAGTGAATCGCTCTATCGTCTGCTGGGATGGGGAGGAAGTTCGGGCCACTGGCGTTTGGCCTTTCACTATCCCCTTTCTTTTTGTATGAGGGATTTTGAAGATCAAAAAGGTAGGAATCACCCGCAGAACCGACACGAGCGATCAACACAAACGCTCAGGTCGCCATCTTGACACGCCCCAGTCTCTCCCATTATCTCTTCCCCTCCACATGGGTATAGCACTGCTTCCTCACCTCTCTCACTACCCCACAGTCCTGTAAAGTTTATGCAGTCGCCAGCAGAAGCAACAGCATGACAGGTTGCCTTCAGCCAGCTCCTGGGTCTTCCCTCTGCTGCCTCCTGCCTCCTCTGATGCAATTTCCTTATGGGTGGGACACAGCAGAGGAAAGACCCAGGGGCTGGCCAAAGACAGCCTCTCATGCTGCTGCTACTGGCAACCAACCAATGTAAACTTTACAGGACCGCAGAGCAGTAAGAGAGGTAACAGAGCAGTGCTGGACAGAGAGCGAGAAAGAGAAACTGGACCAGGGGTGAGGGGAGAGATGCTGAACCCATGGGAAGGAGAGGGAGGGGGAACCAGAAGTGAAGTGATGGAGGGGTTCCACTATCCCTTGAGCTAGCCCTTGCCTTACCTGTTGCAAAAGCGTGCGGAGAAACAGCCAATACGTTTCCATTTGGCTGGCTGCTGGAATTGGAGCTCTGAAACAGCAGGAGAGGTGTGTAATCTGATGTCACATGCCCTGTCCATACTCTACCTAAATGCCACCCATGTGTATGCCCACCTGTAACATATGCATTGGTCCTTACTACAGAATAGTGTGTAGCTGGAAACCACTCATTTACATGCAGATGTCACATATGTGTGGAAATGACTAGAATACTGGCATTTCCACGTGTAAGGCAGTTCTATTTAGAGTTACCCCCTAAATGTAATCATTGTGCACTGAGGGGCTGATGATCAAAACTCTGGTGCTATTCTGAATAGCACCATAAAAATATCGCCAAAACAGAGCAGATCAATGCCCTAATGCTCAAAGCTAATTAGATGCAAATATAGGTGAGCTCATAGCTTTGAGCATTAGGGGGTTTGGCGGGAGGATTGTACTTGGTGCGTGCACAGAAGAGTTCAGTGGTAACCTGAGCTCCTGTGTACACGCGCCTGGTAGAACCCGAACATGAAGCACATATTGGCGTCTATATTCTGCAGCCTAAATATAAGCATTTACATTTTTTTTTCTGGATGCTTATATTTAGATGCAAGTAACAGATGACAATGTGTACTTTGAGTTTTTTTTTTTTTAAGCATGGCTGCTTTAAATTTAGACGCAGGACAAGAACACCAATGTTTGCCTCATGTTCGGGTCTGCTGTTTCTCATGACCAGCGCTCGAGAGCTTGCACGGGCTTCCTTCTGCTTCCAAAAGCAATCAAAACCAGTAGATTTTACAGAAAGAATCATGAGAGAAGCATGAGAATCATGGGAAAACCTCACTTCCAATATCCTCTCTTCCTATCGCCTGCTTGGACTTGGCGTTATTTTTTACAGCACTATGGCATCTTTATTTTGGGTGCTCTTTTCTGATCATTAGGGAGGAATACAAAATGACCTCATTTAAATGAGCTTGACTTCGTTTGCAAGCTATCTGCGCTAAGGCCTAGCAAGCTCGTTGTTTGCTACACTAGATCCCTCTGATCATTCTGCACTGGTAAATGCGGGCACTAGCGCCCATGTTTACTTTTGATCATTGGGGCCTGAGTAAGACTCCCATTCACTTACATAAGTACATACAGTGGTGGAAATAAGTATTTGATCCCTTGCTGATTTTGTAAGTTTGCCCACTGACAAAGACATGAGCAGCCCATAATTGAAGGGTAGGTTATTGGTAACAGTGAGAGATAGCACATCACAAATTAAATCCGGAAAATCACATTGTGGAAAGTATATGAATTTATTTGCATTCTGCAGAGGGAAATAAGTATTTGATCCCCCACCAACCAGTAAGAGATCTGGCCCCTACAGACCAGGTAGATGCTCCAAATCAACTCGTTACCTGCATGACAGACAGCTGTCGGCAATGGTCACCTGTATGAAAGACACCTGTCCACAGACTCAGTGAATCAGTCAGACTCTAACCTCTACAAAATGGCCAAGAGCAAGGAGCTGTCTAAGGATGTCAGGGAACAAGATCATACACCTGCACAAGGCTGGAATGGGCTACAAAACCATCAGTAAGACGCTGGGCGAGAAGGAGACAACTGTTGGTGCCATAGTAAGAAAATGGAAGAAGTACAAAATGACTGTCAATCGAAAAAGATCTGGGGCTCCATGCAAAATCTCACCTCGTGGGGTATCCTTGATCATGAGGAAGGTTAGAAATCAGCCTACAACTACAAGGGGGGAACTTGTCAATGATCTCAAGGCAGCTGGGACCACTGTCACCACGAAAACCATTGGTAACACATTACGACATAACGGATTGCAATCCTGCAGTGCCCGCAAGGTCCCCCTGCTCCGGAAGGCACATGTGACGGCCCGTCTGAAGTTTGCCAGTGAACACCTGGATGATGCCGAGAGTGATTGGGAGAAGGTGCTGTGGTCAGATGAGACAAAAATTGAGCTCTTTGGCATGAACTCAACTCGCCGTGTTTGGAGGAAGAGAAATGCTGCCTATGACCCAAAGAACACCGTCCCCACTGTCAAGCATGGAGGTGGAAATGTTATGTTTTGGGGGTGTTTCTCTGCTAAGGGCACAGGACTACTTCACCGCATCAATGGGAGAATGGATGGGGCCATGTACCGTACAATTCTGAGTGACAACCTCCTTCCCTCCGCCAGGGCCTTAAAAATGGGTCGTGGCTGGGTCTTCCAGCACGACAATGACCCAAAACATACAGCCAAGGCAACAAAGGAGTGGCTCAGGAAGAAGCACATTAGGGTCATGGAGTGGCCTAGCCAGTCACCAGACCTTAATCCCATTGAAAACTTATGGAGGGAGCTGAAGCTGCGAGTTGCCAAGCGACAGCCCAGAACTCTTAATGATTTAGAGATGATCTGCAAAGAGGAGTGGACCAAAATTCCTCCTGACATGTGTGCAAACCTCATCATCAACTACAGAAGACGTCTGACCGCTGTGCTTGCCAACAAGGGTTTTGCCACCAAGTATTAGGTCTTGTTTGCCAGAGGGATTAAATACTTATTTCCCTCTGCAGAATGCAAATAAATTCATATACTTTCCACAATGTGATTTTCCGGATTTAATTTGTGATGTGCTATCTCTCACTGTTACCAATAACCTACCCTTCAATTATGGGCTGCTCATGTCTTTGTCAGTGGGCAAACTTACAAAATCAGCAAGGGATCAAATACTTATTTCCACCACTGTAAGTAATGCCACACTGGGAAAAGACCAAGGGTCCATCGAGCCCAGCGCCCTGTCCATGACAGCGGCCAATCCAGGCCAAGGGCACCTGGCAAGCTTCACAAACGTACAAACATTCTATACATGTTATTCCTGGAATTGTGGATTTTTCCCAAGTCCATTTAGTAGTGGTTTATGGACTTGTCCTTTAGGAAACCGTCTAACCCCTTTTTAAACTCTGTCAAGCTAACTGCCTTCACCACGTTCTCTGGCAACGAATTCCATAGTTTAATTATGCGTTGTGTGAAGAAACATTTTCTCCGATTTGTTTTAAATTCACTACACTGTAGTTTCATCGCATGCCCCCTAGTCCTAGTATTTTTGGAAAGCGTGAACAGACGCTTCACATCTACCTGTTCCACTCCACTCATTATTTTATATGCTTCTATCATGTCTCCCCTCAGCCGTCTCTTCTCCAAACTGAAAAGCCCTAGCCTCCTTAGTCTTTCTGAATGCTACCTCCATGGTATCCCCTACCTTGGCTGACCAGCAGAAAGGAAAACATGAGCCGGAAACTGAACCCAAGATCCTCCTCCTGACAGCAGAGTACCACCGAGCCACCGATCTGCCCCAAAAGCTGAGATTTCCAATTTTATGTGCCTAGACTAAACCCTTTTCAGGTGCAATTCAATGTGGCAGTTTATGAGAGAGACAGAACTACGTAATGCTATAGCAACTTATACTAAAAAGTCCTTCATTGTGCAGCCCTGAGTTATTCTGTTTGGTAGACATTTTGTGAACTGATTACCAACAATTATGAAGATTTATTCCAGCTGTGTTATGGATTTGAAAACCCTGCACCAGCATAGAGGCATATAAAGCCCTGGAAGGCATACTTGTAATTTCTGACCTTTTCCTGTTGGCAAACACAGTTAAGATGCATATCATTAACAGTGCAGCAAGTTAAGTGCCAGCCTGGTTAAAGAATTGTATGTGGGAAGGCTACAATCAAATGCATTTACAGGACAAAGGAGCCCTTTCTTACAATATTGCATGAGAACACTTACGTCCACTCATTACTGTGGTTATTTTTCAGTTTATTGTTAACATCCACAGTCAGTCATACTTCCAGATTTCACCTAGTGACAGATTAAGAACTTTCAATGCAGTTTTATTAACCATAAACTGATGTGTAGCGTGCATTTCCGCGTCAGATCGTTGTGTGAGCTCTCATCTGCCCACACTGCACTTGGCTTTCAAAGCTCATCCTGCATTGGCTGACAGACCAAGTGAAGGAACAACAGTTTTCACTGGAACCCACACACAGTAATGGCTTACAGATTTTAATTTTTCCCTTGGTTTCCTTGAAGACTTTGTTTTGACACCTGCAAACAACCTTTTTTTTCCCCCTATCAGATCAAAGCCAGCTCTTCCCTCTGTATTATCTGTGCTGACAATAAAGCCTCACTTGGATGCAGAAAATATTAAAGATTACTCCTGTAGTCTACCCTAAGCTCTACTGCTCTGCCAGCAGCCATCCTGTGTCATGCACCAGCCTGATGTTTAGAAATTGCATTTGGAATTATTGTTGTTTTGATGACTCTTAAGTGAGCTTGTGTATAGAGACTGACTTGAAAGTCAACTTGTATTTTGAAATGGTAAAATTGTAGCCCTCAAAATAGAATTTAAATATAATCCTCAATTAAATTGAAATCTGCATTAGACATCCTCAAATATATTAATAATAGTGGGTGGAAAAAGCCTCAAAGAGCTCCAGTGAAACCCCTTCAGAGCTAAAAACTCTTCATCTCTGGCAAAATAAATAAATAAATAAATGAATTCTACATATGTAAGTGCAACAGTCTACATATGCAATGAAAATTTACAAGTTTCTAAATGATATAAACAGAATCATAATGCAGTAATCTTGCCTCCTCCAGCTGAAACAGAAAAGTCCTGTTAAAATATTTATGTGGGTCCTAGCTGACTATCAGCTAGGACCCACATAAGTGCCTGTTAAATTCTTCTCCCAATTCCACCTGCTGATGCAGTCCCTCCACGACCAGCCAAGTAAATTCCTCCCAGACAAAACACCCAAGTAAGATACCCCTGACACCAGACCCCCTCCAAAGGGGCCTACCTATATAGTCCAGTGAGGAGTATCTTGGGCAGGAACGATCCCCTCTTGCTCCTGCTCCTAGTGTCTGTCTGAGTTTATAAATGACTGCTGCCATCTTTAGTGATAGTTTTGTGGTACCACTGCTAGAGGTCAGCCTTCCATATAGGATATAGATAGGTCCCAGGGGGGGGGGGGGCTGGTGTCTGGGGGCCTTGCTCAGGGGGGCAGAACTTGTCTGGGAGGGGCTTGCTTGGGGGCGTGCTCAGGGGTTCTTGATCAGAGATGGCCTGGTCATGGGGTGTGGGGGGGGGGGGGGTGGATTCAGGAGGAAAGAGAGTGCATCCCACAGCATCAGCCGTGACCCGGAAGCTATACAGGTTCCGGCAGATATTCAGTACCGGCACCCGCAAAGGTGAGCTACCAAAGTTAAGACTGCTATTTCTGCAGTCCGATTTGGTCATGTAGCTGTGTGGGTCAAGGCACTGAATATTGCCAGCACCCACATAGCTCCCAGCTTCTCCCCAACTCTACTTCTGGAACACTCTTTTCCTGCATACGTTTCTAATGGTCAATCAGAGTCATTAGTCAGCAGCACTGCCTGGTTAGGAACTGCTGAATATTGGCAGCCAGCCTGCTGAGCACGATTTACTTAAATTGCCATGCAGAAAACCCACATGCTGACACCAGCGCCAGCTACCTTTTAGTGCGGCTTGGTAAAAGAACCCCTAAGTGTATTTGCTTGATGTTTCTCTTTGAAATTAAATAAAGAAATTTAACAACAACAAAAAAGGACATCAATTCTTTCAGTCATTTCCAGAGGTTTAGGTGGTGTTTAGGTTTGTTTAATAGGATTTAGTTTCCCTTACTGATTAGCTGCTATTATTGCCTATTTTATTTCTTATTTTATATTTATTCTTATGCTTGTTTGTTTTTAGTATATTTGTGATATGTTTTATTTTATTTAGGTTAGTTTTCTGGCTGATTACCTGTTGATTTTAATACATTTCCCTATTTTATCATGTTTTTATGTTTTTCTACTTAGATGTATTTTTGATTATTACTTGTCAAGCCTATGTTCAGAAGACATGAGAAAAAGTGATGAAATATATACATATAGTACATATGAAAAATACAACTATCCACCATTAATGCTCAGTCCCTTACAGAATCAATCACCTCCTTGAAGGCTGTTTTGTGGTTACCAATGCTTTAACACAAAAATACTGCTCAATTGGAATGCTACTAAATCTTAATAGAATTCTCTGAAGGTTCCTTGTCACCAAGGAAGTTTGGACTAGAACTCTGGTACAGTAACATAGCATAGCATAGCAGTCTTTCACAGATCAGGGTTTCTTGACCCAACCAGTTTGTCTAGCTGCCAGTGTGCCTGCAGAATCTAATTGATTTCTGGTTATCTCCCTCCTTTGTCCTTTTCTTTACTCTCTCTTTCCATCCTGATCATGTTACTCAAAACATGGTATATCAAATAAAGATGATGGTGGCCGTGTGACTGTGGACGTGCTATAGCATTTGATGGCATTGTCTTGTTTATAATCTTGTCAATGGATGTCTGTAAATGGAGTGACCTCAGCTAGAAAAGGCTGTGCTGAGTTAGGCTTGTGTTACTTTATCACTGCTTCACAGTGTTCATGGAGACTTGGATATCATTCAGACTGAAGATGAGCCTACATTCGCATATGATATACAGCCAGAGATAAAGGACTTGACTTATGGAAGGATTCCTTTCCTCCTATCTGTGTCTCTGGTGCTATCCAGACCCACAGTCTAATTAAAAAAACCTAAATCCAAAACCACCAGCACAATCTGCCAGGTGCAGAGAGCAGCTCCTGAATCAGACCATCTGTAGGAGAGATAAGGAGAGGAAGAGCCAGGACTATGGTGCTCTTCTGGCTTGAGCACACAAACAGCTTGCAACCATGGTCTTGAGTTAATAAGCGCTCTGTTAGGTCTGGCAATGCGTCTTCTATTTAATGACTATAGTAGGCATCTCTTTTTCAGATGATGCTCTGCTAACCTGGCCAGCTACAGTTTCCTTCTATGAATAACATATTCCGGTCCAGTATATCTCTATAGTTCACCCTTCTAACTTTTTTTTTTGTTACATTTGTACCCCACGCTTTCCCACTCATGGCAGGCTCAATGCGGCTTACATGGGGCAATGGAGGGTTAAGTGACTTGCCCAGAGTCACAAGGAGCTGCCTGTGCCTACATTCCCTATCATTAGAACTGTTTACCTAATAAAGCTACACCAAATAAATGGTAAATATAGCCCTGGTTTCTAGGATGTGACAGGAATGACAAAGATCAACAGTTCAACACAGGGAACATCCAGGGGCTAACAAAAATAATCAACACCCAATACATAGGTGAATCCCACGTGTGACTGGTATAATCATTGACAAGAACCCCCACCTACCAAAGCAGATATATTTATTTACTAGTAAAAAAGGCCCGTTTCTCGAAAAGTTTCCTCGGAGTGTGTATGTTTGAGAGAGTGTATGTGAGAGTGACTGTGTGTGTGTGAGAGAGAGAGAGAATGTGTGTGTGTGTGTGTGTGTGTGTGTGTGTGTGACAGAGAGAGAGAGTGAGGTTGGGTGCGACTGTGTCTGTGAGAGAGAGAGAGAGAGAGAGAGAGAGAGAGAGAGAGAGAGAGAGTGTGTGTGAGAATGAGAGTGTGTGCCAGGGTTCTCCCCCTCCGTCCGAGTGCCAGGGTCAACCCCCTCCCTCCCTTCATCTGAGTTCCAGGGTCGCCCCCCCTTCTGAGTTCCAGGGTTGTCCCCCTCTCCCTCTGAGTTCCAGGGTCACTCCCCTCTCCCTCGCTCCCTCTGAGTTCCAGGGTTGTTGTCCCCCTCCCTCCCTCCCTCCCTCCCTCCCTCCGAGTTCCAGGGTCGTCCCCCCTCCTTCCGAGTTCCAGGGTCCTCCCTCCCTCCGAGTTCCAGGGTCCCCCTCCCTCCCTCCTAGTTCCATGGTTGTTGCCCCCTCCCTCCGAGTTTCAGGTCCCCCCTCCCTCCCAGATCCACGGTCGTCGTCCCTCCCTTCCAGTTCCACGCCCCCTCCGTATGAATTTTAAAATTCAGACAGGTCTCTGCCGAGGTGCTATGGGGGGGTGGGGAGGTGCTAATCGCTGTCAACCTAACAACACACTGCTTCTCCCGTCCACCAACTGACAGGCAACGGCGGGGGGCTTACGCAGCAACGGGCACTCACCAGGATAAACTTTGCCTCCTGGTGTTGTGTCTGTCCGTCATGCGTGTGATGTGGCATTGGTGTACCCCTTCACTCTCACTGCTCCGCCCTCTACATCATCATGTTTTGACGCGAGGGCGGGGCAGAGAGAGATGGTGAGTCGGATGTTTACACCCTTACGAACCCTTCACTGAAGCCATGGAGTCAGCTTCAGAACGTTGAGGGTGCTTTTTATTATAGTAGATTTTTCTGCATTTGTATCCCACATTTTCCCACCTCTTTGCAGGCTCAATGTGGCTTACAATATACCGTAATGGCGATCGCCATTTCTAGAATGAGAAGTACAGAATATTATTGTAATTAAAGTACAGAAAATATAAAATAAATTAGAAGAAAATAGATATAATATAATTCATTTCAGGTATTTGAGATCAAGGGTAATGAATAACATTCATAAATTTGTTTTTTTTTAAACAATCAAACAGAATGAGTGGAAGTTGGCACAATAAAACAGAGTGCAAAGTCACTTATCTGCAAGCTCATGGGACCCCGAGCTTGCAGATAAGTGACTTTGCATTCTGCTTTTTTCTGCCAACTGCCAGTCATTCTGTTTGATTGTTTAAAAATCCAAAAAATGTTAAAATGTATATAGATAATAAACTGACAAAAAAAAGGTATCAATATATCTGCTTTGGTAGGTGGGGGGTTCTGACAATGATTATACCAGTCACACTCGGGATTCACCTATGTATTGGGTGTTGATTATCATTATCATATCCCAGTGACAATATGAGACTTTTGTCCCCCCCCCTCTTAACAAATTGAGAGTGAACATTACGTCTGCTTCTTGTGTTCAGTTAGTTATATGGGTATCTGCATTGAATATATGTGATGCCTGGATAACTGCTGGGTCTGCCCTGACTCCAACCCTGCAGGGGTGTAGCCAGATAGCCAATTTTGGGTGGGCCTGAGCCCAAGGTGGGTGGGCATGGAATTCCCCCCCCCCCCCCCCCCCGGCCCCTCCAGTTTGCTCTTCTCTCCACCCCTCCCTGCCCACAAACCCCAAATATTAAATACTTGAGCTGGTGGGGTCCCTAAACTCTGCCAGCTGAAGATTTCCTACTACTACTTGAGCAGCCAGCACTCTTCCAAATGGCAGCCGGCAGCACTTGCCTCAAACTGATGCTGCTGCTGGCAGGCCATGCATGCTCAGTGCTTTTGCATGTGTGAAAACTGAGCATGTGCAGAAGGGCTGGTCTTAGTGTCAGCTCAAGGCAAGTGCTGCTGGCTGACATTTGGAAGAGCACTGGCTGCCCAAGGACAGAAAATCTTCAGCTGGCAAGGTTTGGGAATACCCACCAGCCATAGCAAGAGTGTCACAATTTTGCGTGGGCCTGAGTCCAAAGTGGGTGGGCCCTGGCCCACCCAGGCCCACCTGTGGCTATGCCACTGCACCCCTGTACTGTCCTGGCACTAACTGGACAGATTCATGGCAGTCTGCCTGAATATTCAGGGCACAGGCTGGGTAGGTGCCACTGAATATCCAGGTTTGGCCCAGTCAGTGTGATTAATCTACAGTGGGGGAAATAAGTATTTGATCCCTTGCTGATTTTGTAAGTTTGCCCACTGACAAAGACATGAGCAGCCCATAATTGAAGGGTAGGTTATTGGTAACAGTGAGAGATAGCACATCACAAATTAAATCCGGAAAATCACATTGTGGAAAGTATATGAATTTATTTGCATTCTGCAGAGGGAAATAAGTATTTAATCCCTCTGGCAAACAAGACCTAATACTTGGTGGCAAAACCCTTGTTGGCAAGCACAGCGGTCAGACGTCTTCTGTAGTTGATGATGAGGTTTGCACACATGTCAGGAGGAATTTTGGTCCACTCCTCTTTGCAGATCATCTCTAAATCATTAAGAGTTCTAGGCTGTTGCTTGGCAACTCGCAGCTTCAGCTCCCTCCATAAGTTTTCAATGGGATTAAGGTCTGGTGACTGGCTAGGCCACTCCATGACCCTACTGTGCTTCTTCCTGAGCCACTCCTTTGTTGCCTTGGCTGTATGTTTTGGGTCATTGTCGTGCTGGAAGACCCAGCCACGACCCATTTTTAAGGCCCTGGCGGAGGGAAGGAGGTTGTCACTCAGAATTGTACGGTACATGGCCCCATCCATTCTCCCATTGATGCGGTGAAGTAGTCCTGTGCCCTTAGCAGAGAAACACCCCCGAAACATAACATTTCCACCTCCATGCTTGACAGTGGGGACGGTGTTCTTTGGGTCATAGGCAGCATTTCTCTTCCTCCAAACACGGCGAGTTGAGTTCATGCCAAAGAGCTCAATTTTTGTCTCATCTGACCACAGCACCTTCTCCCAATCACTCTCGGCATCATCCAGGTGTTCACTGGCAAACTTCAGACGGGCCGTCACATGTGCCTTCCGGAGCAGGGGGACCTTGCTGGCACTGCAGGATTGCAATCCGTTATGTCGTAATGTGTTACCAATGGTTTTCGTGGTGACAGTGGTCCCAGCTGCCTTGAGATCATTGACAAGTTCCCCCCTTGTAGTTGTAGGCTGATTTCTAACCTTCCTCATGATCAAGGATACCCCACGAGGTGAGATTTTGCGTGGAGCCCCAGATCTTTGTCGATTGACAGTCATTTTGTACTTCTTCCATTTTCTTACTATGGCACCAACAGTTGTCTCCTTCTCGCCCAGCGTCTTACTGATGGTTTTGTAGCCCATTCCAGCCTTGTGCAGGTGTATGATCTTGTCCCTGACATCCTTAGACAGCTCCTTGCTCTTGGCCATTTTGTAGAGGTTAGAGTCTGACTGATTCACTGAGTCTGTGGACAGGTGTCTTTCATACAGGTGACCATTGCTGACAGCTGTCTGTCATGCAGGTAACGAGTTGATTTGGAGCATCTACCTGGTCTGTAGGGGCCAGATCTCTTACTGGTTGGTGGGGGATCAAATACTTATTTCCCTCTGCAGAATGCAAATAAATTCATATACTTTCCACAATGTGATTTTCCAGATTTAATTTGTGATGTGCTATCTCTCACTGTTACCAATAACCTACCCTTCAATTATGGGCTGCTCATGTCTTTGTCAGTGGGCAAACTTACAAAATCAGCAAGGGATCAAATACTTATTTCCCCCACTGTATATAGAGGAGCATTTCCTGTCCAGTTAAATCATTTTGAATAATGACCCCCCCCCCCTCCCAAATAATAATAATAATAATGAAACCTACACTGAAAATATGCATCTTTACTTCTGACTTCATACATCAGTCACACACTCACACCGTAAATATATCAGAAAAGACAAAGGGCACCTACAGTATGAAAAACTGGCATTTTTACTGGGAAAAAGGTTCTAGGTCAGTCCCCATCTGAACAATTCCTACCTAGGACAATTCCCATTGAACCAATTCCCACCACAACAGGGAGGACAATTCCCACCCATTACCCCCCAAAAAAATACAAAACACACAAGGCAAGTAATCTCTCTCCCTTTTCTCTTCCAGATCGTTTGGAGGGGGACAGTACCCCTTCACTTCCCGCCACAACATTATCTTTTACACATCCCTTTCCCCTTCTAGACATGCAGTTCATGTGTGTATGTGGCAATGCCCCCATGTCCCCAAACTAGGTTTCAACCTAATTCATGTTTAATCTGGGATCTAAGTGTCATAATGAAGTATATAAATAGAAACTTCAGTTCATGTGGGGGGGGGGGGGGGGGGGGAGACAATGCCCCCACACACCCCAAATTAGGTTTCAACCTAATTCAGTTCCTCAAAATGAGACACTGATTATGATTTATAACAAATTACTACTCTACCTATGCCCCCCGCACCCCCCAAACTAGGTTTCAATCTAATTCATGTTTAATCCAGGATCTAAATGTCTTAAATAAGTAAATACATAAACAGATAAATACAAAATGCAGTTCATGTGGGGGGCAATGCCACCACACCCCCCAAACCAGGTTTCAACCTAATTCAGCCCCTCAAAATGAGACACTGATTAGGATTTATAGCACATTACTACTCTACCTATGAACAATTAGTTTGTTATTAGACGTCCTCTGTGTACATCCGTATGCTGCTCTAACCTCCTTGTTCCAGATACCATTAAAAAAAAAGCACCACCAAGACTTATGGGACCGGATACAAGAAAGAAGCTACAGTTGGTAAATGATCCGGGGGGGGGGGGGGGGGGGGGGGAGGGGCGGAGGTTGAAGTCCTTGGTGGGAACTGTCCTGGGGAACTTGCCTGATACTGGAAAAAATCCTTTCTATCCCGCTTTCCAGGTATGTAAGTATAAGAGAGGAGCTGTGACACTGCTGTTTCTTTGTTGTTGGCCACAAACTGCTGCTTTCTCCAGCTGCAGATTACTTTCTCCTGTTGATCCTTCTTTTAAGGAGGTATCGTGTTGGCCGGAGGCAAATTGCATTGCATATGGCACAAACATCAAAAAACCAGGGAGAAGGAAAAGAATGCATAAAGCAGCATATGCATCCGAACTCGCAAAACAGATGATGATGTCTTGTATTTCAAAGTTAACTCCAAACATGCTTCCGGGGGGGGGGGGGGGGGGGGGGCTACATCTGGACTACAGTACAGTATCCAAACCATTTCTAAGTGGAACTGCCTACTTTATGCACTAAGGAGAAAAATATAAGAAACGGGAAGAAAGTGATGGAAAGATAGAATGCAAAAAAGAGGAAATGTATTCAGTGCAACAAAAGAGAAGGTATTCTGTATTAACATGAGAAAAACCGCTCACTGTACACACAAAGAGCCACTGAGGGTTCTTTGCATGCAATAGGCCACACCAGAACAGAGAAATGAGAGGTGACACAGTGCACAAACAGCCAGACACAAACTTTTCTCCACAAAAAGATTCTCGTCACATCAGCATCTCACATTGTGCAGATACAGCCATCAAAATGTGTTTCACATAAGCAGTCATGTAAAGACAAATACATGCAGGATTAAGGGTGACAATGTATTGGAAGTGATCTTCTGGACTGTGATATTCTTGCTGTTCATTAAAATAAGCGATTTATATACCCATATTCCAGCCAGTAGAAAGAATGCCCTATAAGTACATAAGTATTGCCATACTGGGAAAGACCAAAAGTCCATCAAGCCCAGGATCCTGTTTCCAACAGTGGCCAATCCAGGTCGCAAAATACCTGGCAAGATCCCAAAAAAGTACAAAACATTTTATACTGCTTATCCCAGAAATAATGGATTTTCCCCAAGTCCATTCAATAACGGCCTATGCACTTTTCCTTTAGGAAGCCGTCCAAACCTTTTTAAAACTCCGCTAAGCTAACCGCCTTTACCACATTCTCTGGCAATGAATTCCAGAGTTTAATTACACGTTGAGTGAAGAAAATGTTTCTCCGATTCGTTTTAAATTTACTACATTGCAGCTTTATTGCATGCCCCCTAGTCCTAGTATTTTTGGAAAGCGTAAACAGACGCTTCACATCTACCCATTCCACTCCACTCATTATTTTATAGACCTCTATCTCCCCTCAGCCACCTTTTCTCCAAGCTGAAGAGCCCTAGCTGCTTTAGCCTTTCCTCATAGGGAAGTCGTCCCATCCCCTTTATCATTTTTGTCACCCTTCTCTGCACCTTTTCTAATTCCACTATATCTTTTTTGAGATGCGGCGACCAGAATTGAACACAATACTCAAGGTGCGGTCGCACCATGGAGCGATACAAAGGCATTATAACATCCTCATTTTCGTTTTCCATTCCTTTTCTAATAATACCTAACATTCTATTTGCTTTGTTAGCTGCAGCAGCAAACTGAGCAGAAGGTTTCAACGTATCATCAACAACGACACCTAGATCCCTTTCTTGGTCTGTGACTCCTAATGTGGAACCTTGCATGACGTAGCTATAATTCGGGTTCCTCTTTCCCACATGCATCACTTTGCACTTGTTCACATTAAACGTCATCTGCCATTTAGACGCCCAGTCTCCCAGTCTCGTAAGGTCCTCTTGTAATTTTTCACAATCCTCCCGCGATTTAACAAGTTTGAATAACTTTGTGTCATCAGCAAATTTAATTACCCCACTAGTTACTTCCATCTCTAGGTCATTTATAAATATGTTAAAAAGCAGTGGTCCCAGCACAGAGCCCTGGGGAACCCCACTAACTCCATTGAGAATACTGACCATTTAACCCTACTCTCTGTTTTCTATCTTTTAACCAGTTTTTAATCCACAATAGAACACTACTATCCCATGACTCTCCAATTTCCTCTGGAGTCTTTCATGAGGTACTTTGTCAAACGCCTTCTGAAAATCCAGATACACAATATCAACCGGCTCACCTATATCCACATGTTTGTTCACCCCTTCAAAGAAATGTAGTAGATTGGTGAGGCAAGATTTCCCTTCACTAAATCCATGTTGACTTTGTCTCATTAATCCATGCTTTTGAATATGCTCTGTAATTTTGTTCTTAATAATAGTCTCTACCATTTTGCCCGGCATTGACGTCAGACTCACCGGTCTATAATTTCCCAGATCTCCTCTGGAACCATTTAAAAAAATCGGCGTTACATTGGCCACCCTCCAATCTTCTGGTACCATGCTCGATTTTAAGGATAAATTACATATTTCTAACAATAGCTCTGCAAGCTCATTTTTCAGTTCTATCAGTACTCTGGGATGAATACCATCCAGTCCAGGAGATTTGCTACTCCCTGGATTCAGAAGCAAAGTACTAAGAAGTTCCAGGTTGGCCTGAAAGTACATAAAAAGAGAATGAGTTCGATTCCCACTTCAGGCACAGGCAGCTCCTTGTGACTCTGGGCAAGTCACTTAACCCTCCATTGCCCCATGTAAGCCGCATTGAGCCTGCCATGAGTGGGAAAGCGCGGGGTACAAATGTAACAACAACAAAAAAAAAACATAGTACACAGTTCACAGCAAACTACAAATCCACTAAAAATAATCACATTCAGCCTGAGAGCACATATTGTATCAATTTAACAATGAGCATGAAGCTTACCATTCTAATACACAATGAAATGGAAATATATGGATATTGACTGGAGTTTGTAAGAGGAACTTCAAGAGCTAATCTTGAGGGTTTTACTGCCGATCCTGGAAGACCAGCTGTATAAAGATTAGCAAGTTGTCAAAGTATCTATGAGTATGTCAATGATCATGATCATGTGATGTATGCATTTTGATTGGGTCCAGTATAAACAGTAGGATGGCATATTGGAACTATTGAAAGGATCTGAAAAAGCACATGGCAAGATGTTCATGCAAATTCAAATTGGTGACAATTCGTGACAATTAGCACCCAGTTGTTGGCACTAATTGGCTCATTAAACAATTTAGTTGGGTGCACATCTTGGATGAGAGCCCAAATATTGGCACCCAAGTTTGGGCACCATATATAGAATTCAGAGGTTAACCTCTCACTAACTGGAAGGTAATCATACATGTGACACTCAGGCCTCAATGATCAAAAGTAATAGCAGGCACTAGAGGCTATCAACGCTATACTAGTGCATGCATTTACCTGCACAGAATGTTCAGAGGCCCAGAGCGCAGGAACAAATGAGAGCACAGACGAACAATGCAAATAGAATGCTAATGTAGTCAAGCTCATGTTAATGAGGTCATTTTGTATTCCTCCCCAATGCTCAGAAAAGATCGCCCGAAACAAAACTGCCCTACCACTGCAAAAAAATAAAGCTAGGACGGAGCAGGCTTTAGAGAGTTGGAAGAGAGGATTTCTCATGATTCTCTCATGATTCTTTCTGAAAAATCTGCCAGTTTTGATTGCTTTTGGGAGCCCATTCAAGCCCTTAAGCTCTGGTCGTGAGAAACAGCAGACCCAAGCGAAAGTACACATAGATGTCTGTTTCCTATGTCTAAATTAAAAGCGTCCATGCTATTAAAAAAAACAGCCTTTTACCTGCTGCAGTAAAACATGCGCTGTTGCCAGCACAGGCCCTCTTTTGTTGCAGCTTAGTATAAGGACCCCTAAGTGACTTGCCGAAGATCACAAGGAGCAGCAGTGGAATTTGACATGGGCTTCCCCAGTTTTTGGCTTGGTTCTCTACCGCCGTTTTTCAGCATTTCCCAGAAGACGTTCTCTACCCCAAAAGCGTTTCATTATTTAGCAATGTGTAGTTCTGTATCGCAAAGTTCTTTTTTTGTTTATCTTTTGGAGGTTACGTTTCGTGCAACATTTTCCAAAAATACTCTCACATCTTTAAGAGGTGTTTAGGCTCTCTAATCAGCATCTTGCAGAAGCAAAGAGTTTGGATGTTTGGTACAGTTTATCTCAATGTAATCAGCTCACAAACGTTAAGACAAAAGGTTTGAGGTTCTCCACAAGAATTTGAATATTTAAAAAGCTAATAATAATAATATTAATCATCATCATCATGTTTGTGCAGAAAGAGGCAAAAGCTGGAAAACAATAGTACGCCATACATATTTCCGCTTCAAAAGACAACAGTGATGCATTGCTACATTGAGTCTTAACTATTCTAAAGTTTAATTAATAGTGAATGGGGAAGCATGGTAATTATCACATGTCAACCAGATTTATAGTCATGAAACTACTGTTAATTAATATTTCAGAAACCAAACAAAGTGCAAAATCATAAACTGATTTAGGTTATATTAATGAGTAAGTGCATCCATTTCAATCAATATAAATATTTATGCCATTATTTTTGTAAATGTAAATCAATTATGCCACAGTTTTAATACAATTAATTACCAGAGAAGAATCACTATTGCTTTGGCATTCTGTGATAAAGTGCCATGATCCAATACCTACTAATAGAGAAGCTACTTAGTTACCTGCCACTGCTCCTTACCGTACCATGCATTCTTTCCGCACACAGCAGTAGGCTTGGGTAGAGACATGAATATTTCAATATAATTCTGTTGCAACAGCAGCGTTTTATTTTACTGTCCCTTGTGTTCTCACAGGTCTATATAAAAAAATGTTTCATTTTTATTGTGAAGGATTTGGGGAGGTTATAATGTTTACAATTTTGACTGTAGATGTGCACTCTATTATTCTTTCTCTTTTCTTGGTTCCTAGCTTCTACCATCACCATTTCTCTTCCCTTCTCTGTAGATGTTATAGGAAAGACAATTTACTGTATTTCTGAAAGTGCCGAAGACGGGGCTAAGTATGACAGTGTAGCAGAAACTCAGGGAGCCAGGTCTGAAATAGCTCCAAGGGTTAAATAGTTTTTGTTTTGTGGGACCTGAAGAGCAAGGGGACAGATTACTTTGGTGGCCCTACATTTGTGAGACCACGTCTTGCTATCTGCTGTATCTTTACATTGGCACCTCACAGTTCACTTCCAAAGAAACACCAAACAACCCAATGAGAGGGTCATATAATTTACTGGGTATTAAAAAGAAATATATATTACAATTCATTCATAGACAACTCATGGAAGTCAAGCAAAATACATACAGTGGTGGAAATAAGTATTTGATCCCTTGCTGATTTTGTAAGTTTGCCCACTGAC
This sequence comes from Microcaecilia unicolor, assembly GCF_901765095.1. Lineage (NCBI taxonomy): Eukaryota > Metazoa > Chordata > Amphibia > Gymnophiona > Siphonopidae > Microcaecilia > Microcaecilia unicolor. The sequence continues at coordinate 328,058,558 of NC_044035.1, forward strand.
AAAGACATGAGCAGCCCATAATTGAAGGGTAGGTTATTGGTAACAGTGAGAGATAGCACATCACAAATTAAATCCGGAAAATCACATTGTGGAAAGTATATGAATTTATTTGCATTCTGCAGAGGGAATAAGTATTTGATCCCCCACCAACCAGTAAGAGATCTGGCCCCTACAGACCAGGTAGATGCTCCAAATCAACTCGTTACCTGCATGACAGACAGCTGTCGGCAATGGTCACCTGTATGAAAGACACCTGTCCACAGACTCAGTGAATCAGTCAGACTCTAACCTCTACAAAATGGCCAAGAGCAAGGAGCTGTCTAAGGATGTCAGGGACAAGATCATACACCTGCACAAGGCTGGAATGGGCTACAAAACCATCAGTAAGACGCTGGGCGAGAAGGAGACAACTGTTGGTGCCATAGTAAGAAAATGGAAGAAGTACAAAATGACTGTCAATCGACAAAGATCTGGGGCTCCACGCAAAATCTCACCTCGTTGGGTATCCTTGATCATGAGGAAGGTTAGAAATCAGCCTACAACTACAAGGGGGGAACTTGTCAATGATCTCAAGGCAGCTGGGACCACTGTCACCACGAAAACCATTGGTAACACATTACGACATAACGGATTGCAATCCTGCAGTGCCCGCAAGGTCCCCCTGCTCCGGAAGGCACATGTGACGGCCCGTCTGAAGTTTGCCAGTGAACACCTGGATGATGCCGAGAGTGATTGGGAGAAGGTGCTGTGGTCAGATGAGACAAAAATTGAGCTCTTTGGCATGAACTCAACTCGCCGTGTTTGGAGGAAGAGAAATGCTGCCTATGACCCAAAGAACACCGTCCCCACTGTCAAGCATGGAGGTGGAAATGTTATGTTTTGGGGGTGTTTCTCTGCTAAGGGCACAGGACTACTTCACCGCATCAATGGGAGAATGGATGGGGCCATGTACCGTACAATTCTGAGTGACAACCTCCTTCCCTCCGCCAGGGCCTTAAAAATGGGTCGTGGCTGGGTCTTCCAGCACGACAATGACCCAAAACATACAGCCAAGGCAACAAAGGAGTGGCTCAGGAAGAAGCACATTAGGGTCATGGAGTGGCCTAGCCAGTCACCAGACCTTAATCCCATTGAAAACTTATGGAGGGAGCTGAAGCTGCGAGTTGCCAAGCGACAGCCCAGAACTCTTAATGATTTAGAGATGATCTGCAAAGAGGAGTGGACCAAAATTCCTCCTGACATGTGTGCAAACCTCATCATCAACTACAGAAGACGTCTGACCGCTGTGCTTGCCAACAAGGGTTTTGCCACCAAGTATTAGGTCTTGTTTGCCAGAGGGATTAAATACTTATTTCCCTCTGCAGAATGCAAATAAATTCATATACTTTCCACAATGTGATTTTCCGGATTTAATTTGTGATGTGCTATCTCTCACTGTTACCAATAACCTACCCTTCAATTATGGGCTGCTCATGTCTTTGTCAGTGGGCAAACTTACAAAATCAGCAAGGGATCAAATACTTATTTCCACCACTGTAGTTCAGCAGCTGGGATTTAAGTCCTCTGTATTCCTCTACATTTCTCCTTTTATCTTTCCCTTTCTCTTATAGTTCATTAATGTTAATTCTCTTCTCCAAATTTCTCCTTTTAGGTCTGGACAAACCTCTCTAGATTCTAAGTGAAGCTGTATAGCAGGTACATCATACATGATCTCACAATGATGGGCTTCCTTCACCTTGGAACATAAGCTCTTGTCTCTTCAACACTAAGGCTCTCTTAGGCTCAACACTCAGACTGCACACCTTTCCTCGTAGTTATTCTTGCTGATTCAGGTTCCCATGAGATTGCAATTACTCACAGAGTTTCTTTATGGTGTGGCACTAGGGTGGATGGCTTGAAGGGCCCTCCTTTACCCTTAAGATATCTGTTTCCTCAGGACATAGTATCTCAGTTTTCTTCTTTCCTTTAGCCATGTTGTCGTAAGAAGGGTCCACCCTCAACAGGATCCTTGGCTTCTGCTCATCAAGCCTCAGCCTAGTTCTTGGTAGGTAGGAGCTCTAACCTTGGGAATACAACCCTCTCTGAAGCTGTTTTATCTTAGGTCTTGGTAAACATCTTAAAACAACTACCTTCCTTTGTTATTGGGTCTCAGTCAGTACCCAAACTTCATTGGCAATTGGAGCTCAGCTGCCTAATTGCATGGCAGAAAGAGAGAAAAGACACCATTCTGGTTTATCCACTGGCCGTTTTAACTTAGAAGCCATCTAAGAAATTTCTAATGTTATACTTTTAGGAGGGAATTCAATAAATGGTGCCACAACTTAGGTGCCGAAAAAATTCTGTGCTAAGTACTCTTCTATAAAAGGTGCACTCCTTATATAGAATAGAATTTAGCTGGTGCCTAACTTTTGGGGGCAGAACTTATACCTGCTGAAATCTGGTTTAAATGCCGGCGCTCAAGTTAGGCGTGGCTAGGCAGTATTCTGTAATTTTGCGTATCACTTTTCGGAACACCCTGACATGTCCATGGCTATGTCCCCTTTAGAGATATGTACAATGGGAGTTAGGCGCCATGCCTTCTAAAATAGCATATATCCAGATGCATGTGCAAATTTTAATGAATGCCGATTAACATCAATAATTGGTTGTTAGCAGCCAGATCCATGTGCAAATCATAATTAGTGTCAATTAAGTGCTTGTTAACTCCCATCATAAAATTATTGGCGCTCATGGTAAAATTATGTATAATCATACCTGATAATTTTCTTTCCATTAATCATAGCTGATCAATCCATAGACTGGTGGGTTGTGTCCATCTACCAGCAGGTGGAGATAGAGAGCAAACTTTTGCCTCCCTATATGTGGTCATGTGCTGCCGGAAACTCCTCAGTATGTCGATATCAAAGCTCCATCCGCAGGACTCAGCACTTAGAGAATTACACCCACGAAGGGACACTCTGCCCAGCTCACCACCGCCGAAACGGGGGAGGGGAATTAACCCAGCTCATCCCCACACAAGTGGGGGAGGGGAATCCATCCAGCTCATCCCCGCGGAGCGGGGGAGGGACACCACACCCGCCGATGCGGGGGGATCTGGCTTATCCTGCAACCGCAACCGCGGGAGGAGCTGACTGACCCTAACACCGCCGAAGCGGGAAGGGTACAAAGCTGCCCTACAGCCGCACGAAGCGGGAGGGAGTGCCGGCAGAATTTATGTCTCAATCCAGCCCCGTAAAACGGAGGGGAGAGGAATGCAGCAGCTCACTGTAACACAAACTCGTCTCAACTCTTGAAGAATCCAAGTGAAAAAACTTGAACACGAAGTCTTTCTGAAGAAACTGAAGACTAAACTTGAACCTGAAATGCAACCAGAATAAAAACAGTACAGATATCGGGGAGGGGCTATGGATTGATCAGCTATGATTAATGGAAAGAAAATTATCAGGTATGATTATACATAATTTTACCTTCCATATCATCAAGCTGATCAATCCATAGACTGGTGGGATGTACCGAAGCAGTACTCACCCAGGGCGGGACATTGAAATCCCTGACCTCAACACTGAAGCTCCAAACCGGGCCTCCGCCCGTGCAGCCACAGTCAAACGGTAATGCTTGGAGAATGTATGAGCCGAAGCCCAAGTTGCCGCCTTGCATATCTCTTCCAAGGAGACGGACCCGGCCTCTGCCATCGAGGTCGCCTGAGCTCTCGTGGAGTGAGCCTTCAGCTGGATAGGCGGCACCTTCCCTGCGGCCACATAAGCCGCTGCAATGGCTTCCTTGACCCATCTTGCCACTGTAGGCTTAGCAGCCTGCAGACCCTTACGAGGACCTGTAAACAGGACAAACAGATGATCCGATTTCCGGAAATCATTGGTCACTTCCAAGTATCTGATGATGACTCGTCTCACATCCAGATATTTAAGAGCAGAGTACTCCTCTGGGTAGTCCTCCCTCCGAAAGGAAGGGAGACAGAGCTGCTGATTCACATGGAAGCGAGAAAACAATCTTGGGCAGGAAGGAAGGCACTGTGCGAATAGTCACTCCTGCTCAGTGAACTGCAGAAAAGGCTCTCGACATGAGAGCGCCTGGAGCTCGGAAACTCTTCTGGCTGAAGTGATAGCCACCAAAAAGACTGCTTTCAACGTCAGGTCTTTCAGAGATGCCCTCGACAAGGGTTCAAAAGGCGGCTTCTGCAAGGCTCTTAACACCAGGTTGAGATTCCACGCAGGCACCACTGAGTGCAGAGGAGGGCGCAGGTGATTAACTCCCTTGAGAAAGCGCACCACATCTGGCTGCGAAGCCAGGGAAGCACCCTTCAGGCGGCCCCTGAAGCAAGCCAGAGCCGCTACCTGGACTTTAAGGGAACTGAGCGACAGGCCTTTCTCCAGACCTTCTTGCAGGAACGCCAACACTGAAGAAATTGGAGCAGTGAAGGGAGAAAGTGAGCCTGCTTCACACCACGCTGCAAAGATACGCCAAACCCTGGCGTAAGCAGTAGAAGTAGAGCGCTTCCTCGCTCTTAGCATAGTGGCAATGACCTTGTCTGAGAAGCCCTTCTTCCTCAGACGCTGCCGCTCAATAGCCAGGCCGTAAGACCAAAGGGGGAGGGATCCTCCATCACCACGGGACCCTGATGTAACAGGCCCTGCTCCACTGAGAGCCGCAGAGGATCGTCGACTGAGAGCCTGATCAAGTCCGCATACCAGGGACGTCTGGGCCAATCCGGACCCACCAGGATTACCCTGCCGGGATGCTTTGCCACCCGGTCTAGCACCCTGCCCAACATGGGCCAGGGCGGGAACACATAGAGAAGCTCTTGTGTCGGCCACTGTTGGAGAAGAGCATCTACTCCCAGGGATCGAGGGTCCCGTCCTCTGCTGAAAAAGCGCGGCACTTGGCAATTGGCCGATGACGCCAACAGATCTAGGCTCGGCTGGCCCCAGTGCTTCGTGATGTCCAAGAACGCCTGAGCAGATAGTTGCCACTCTCCGGGCTCCAAGGTATGGCGACTGAGAAAGTCCGCCTTGACATTCATGACTCCGGCAATGTGGGCCGCTGAAAGCTGCTCCAGGTTCGCTTCCGCCCACTGGCATAGACTCATAGCCTCCTTGGCTAGAGGGGCGCTCTTGGTACCTCCCTGGCGGTTGATATAAGCCACAGCCGTGGCATTGTCCGACAGGACCCGTACAGGCTTCAACACCAGTACCGGGATGAACTCCAAAAACACCAACCGAATGGCTCTGAGTTCCAGGAGGTTGATAGACCACTTGCCTCTGCAGGAGACCAGAGCCCCTGCGCTGTCCTTCCCAAGCATTGGGCTCCCCAGCCCATCAAAGAGGCGTCTGTCGTGACGACAATCCACTCCGGGGTCACCAGAGGCATTCCTGCAGACAACTTGACTGTCTGCGTCCACCAGCTCAGCGCCTTGCGCACTGCTGGGTCCAAGGGAAGGCGCACAGCATAATCCTCCGACATCGGAGTCCAGCGCAACAGCAGAGATAGCTGTAGTGGTCTCATATGAGCCCTGGCTCAGGGCACTACTTCCATCGTGGCCGTCATAGAGCCCAACAGCTGCACGTAGTCCGAAGCCCGAATAGGAGAGGCTACTAGGAACTAGTCCACCTGAGCCTGAAGCTTGACAATCCGATTGTCTGGCAGGAACACTCTGCCCACTTGGGTGTCGAATCGAACTCCCAGATACTCCAGGGACTGAGTCGGGCGCAGCTGGCTCTTCTTCCAGTTGATGATCCATCCTAGGGAGCTCAAAAGAGCAACTACCCGGTCCATAGCTTGCCGCACTCTGCATAAGAGGGGGCTCGGATCAACCAGTCGTCCAGATAAGGATGGACTTGTACTTCTTCCTTTAGCAGGAAGGCCGCTATGACCCCCATTACTTTGGAAAAGGTCCGCGGAGCAGTAGCCAACCCGAAAGGGAGGGCTCTGAACTGGAAGTGTCGTCTCAGGACTGTAAAACGCAGAAAGCGTTGGAGAGGAGGCCAGATGGGAATATGCAGGTACGCTTCCTAGATGCCCAAGGAAGCCAAGAACTCTCCTGCCTTCACTGCCGCTATAACAGAGCGGAGAGTCTCCACTTTCAAGGCCCGATTGACCCCTTTGAGGTCGAGGATAGGCCGGACAGAATCTCCTTTCTTTGGTACCACAAAGTAAATGGAGTAACGTCCCTTGCCAATCTGATTTTTTGGCACCGGAACGACCGCACCCAGGCGGATCAGGTTGTCCAAGGTCTGCTGCACTGCCACAGCTTTGACCGGAGACTTGCAGGGAGAGAGTACAAACCCGTCTCTTAAGGGTCGGCAGAACTCTAGCTTGTAGCCGTCTCTGATGACTTCCAGCACCCAAGCTTGTGAAGTTACTGTGGTCCGCTCACCCAGAAACGAGGACAGCCGTCCTCCAATCTGCACTGGGGCGTGGACCAAGGCCCCGTCACTGGGTACGAGACCCTGGGGGAGGACCGGAGGGAGCACCTCCGGGACGGCGGTCTCTGCGAAATGAATGCTGCTTGGGGGAGAAAAACCTCTTGAAGGAAGAGGGGGCAGAGGAGCCCGACCTGCCCGGGCGGTACCGACGGGCTTCCTGAAACCGTCCTCTGGAGGTACCGGGACGAGTACTAGCCCGAGCCCTGACCTCTGGTAACTTCTGCCCTTAGACGTGCCGAGATCGGTCACGATTTTGTCCAGCTCGACCCCAAAGAGCAGCTTGCCTTTAAAAGGCAATCTAGCCAGGCGGGATTTAGAGGCGTGGTCAGCAGACCAATGTTTCAGCCAAAGCCACCGCCGCGCAGAGACTGTCTGAGCAATGCCTTTAGCTGAGGCTCTCAAGACATCATACAGCAAGTCTGCCAAATAGGCTAGGCCCGATTCCAGGGCCGGCCAATCAACCCTCAAGGAATGATCCGAGGGGGAAGCCCGCTGCACCATAGTCAGGCACGCCCTGGCCACATAGGAACCGCAAACCGAGGCCTGCAAACTTAAAGCAGTTGCCTCAAAGGACGACCTTAAGGCCGCCTCCAATCTTCTGTCTTGGGCGTCCTTTAGGGCCGTGCCACCTTCCACCGGCAAAGCCGTTTTCTTAGTCACCGCAGTGATTAAAGAATCCACAGTAGGCCACAGATAGGCCTCACGTTCACTTTCAGGTAAAGGATAGAGGCGGGACATAGCCCTAGCCACCTTGAGGCTCGCTTTCGGGACATCCCATTGAGCCGAAATTAAGGTGTGCATGGCATCATGCACGTGGAAGGTTCTAGGCGGGTGCTTCGTCCCCAGCATAATGGCAGAGCCAACAGGGGCTGAGGGAGAGACGTCCTCCGGAGAGGAAATCTTCAAAATGCCCATGGCCTGCACTAACAGGTTGGGCAAATCCTCTGGGCTAAACGCGCTGCAGAGGGGTCATCCGCTCCATCCGAGCGGGGATCCGTCTCCTCCAAGGAATCCGCAAAGGACCGTTGGGAGACCTCAGACACGCTGCCCTCATCTACATCGGAGGAGACACAGTCCTCCAAGGCCTGGAAATCAACCCGAGGGCGTTTACCTCTGGGAACCTCAACCTCTTTATCAGAAGAGGGAGCAGGGGCAGCGTTGTGCATGAGGAAAGCCTGATGCAGCAGCAAAACAAACTCGGGGGAGAAACCCCCCAGACTGTGCACTTCCGCAGCCTGGGCAACAGCCCTAGACGCACCCTCAACCGGCGCTCGCAAGAGCGGGGGAGAAACATGCTGCGCATCCAAAATGGCGTCCGGCGCGACACTCCGCGAAGGAGCCGCGCGGGAAGAGCGGCGCTTACTTTAGCCGCTTTGTGCCCTCGCCCAAATTAAGGGCGTTCATGGCATTAATGTCTCCAACCTCAAGGGCGGCCCCGAAGAAGCCGTCCGAGCCGCGTGGCCGGCCAAGATGGCGGAGGCGAGGAGCGGGGGATGGGCGTTTATGGCGGGAAAAACCGCCACGCCGGAGGAAGGACCGGGACATTCATCGGTCGCGAAACTGTCACCCAACAAGGGCGAATCAGGCTGTAAGACCCCCGCATCCCCTCTAGAAGCGCTCAAGCGATCCGGGGAGCGACCCTTTGCGCCCTCGCCCTCCGACGCCATATGCCACGAGGAGAAGAATCGGGGAACCCCCTGCCCGCTATAAAAAGGTAAAAATTACCTGCTTGCCGCTCCGAGCTGTAACGAACTGGTGTCCCAGTGAGTAGCTGCAATGAACGTTTAAATAAACGTCGAAATAAACGCCTTTAAGGACGTTTAAAAATTTTTTTTTTTTTTAAACGGAGCCAGCGGGAGGGGGGAGAAAAGGAGGGACCTGGCACCACCAGGTTTGCACTTGCTCAAAAGAGCCCTCAACCCCAGGCCTCAACAAAACCTAAGGATTAGGCTTGGAGGCCTAGCCAGAGCTGCTGCTGTGTGTGACCACCACCTGCTGAGATAGAGAACATACTGAGGAGTTTCCGGCAGCACATGACCACATATAGGGAGGCAAAAGTTTGCTCTCTATCTCCACCTGCTGGTAGATGGACACAACCCACCAGTCTATGGATTGATCAGCTTGATGATATGGAAGTACTAATTATTTTGTGCATGGATCTAGGATCCACACCCACTTTTGGGCACCCAAATTTGGCTGAACTTTGTAGAATCCAGGGGATTATGTCCAAGGCAAGTGCCCTGTTAATCCATCCTTCATTTGTTGTTTTCACAATTTGGCACCACAGGTGGGCACCTATATTGTCCATGCAAAAATCTGGATGAGTCTACTGGGGCTAATGTAGAAGAAGCATGAGACAGAGGAAGAAGGTCCAGCATAAGACTGGATAGAAGGACCCAGCTTCAGTCTGCAATATGATCTATCCCAGGAGTCTGCAGAAATTGTGTATCTATTTAATGAATAATTTATTTCTCACATTCATAGCTCGCTTTCCCAAATTAATGAAATATCCAAAATAGAAAATTCATATACAATAAAACAAAGCAAAAGTGAAAAAAATAAAACAATATAAAATACAAGGAAAGCAATCAGCAATAAATATAAACATCAATAAAAACAAATATATATATAAAAATAGCAACTAGTGGCAATCCAAATCATTACATATATCTCATACCTTAACCCTTCAGCCCTGAGAAAAGCTAAGTTTTCAAATTCTTAAAAATGATCCCATAACTTATTTCTACCCTCAGTTCCTCTATAAGCTGGTTCCAAGCTGTTAGAATACTACTGAAAAGGCCCCTATCTTCCAGCTCACCACTGATAAAACCTTCAAACTATACCTTGACTAGAGCACAAGGTTCTGCCTGGAACACACTGTCCTAATCACTCCTGCAAGTAATTTTAGTGTTTCTTTGTCATGTCAATAAAGTTATCTGAATCTGATGAACAGAGGAAGTACCATTCCTTGTTGCTACATACTTGGAAAGAGACCCCCTTCCCTTCTCCTGTGCCTAGACGTGCTTAACAGCTAAATCCATTTCTGAAAGAATGATTTAAAACATTTAAAAGTGCTTATCAAACTTTCTGTGGCCATAACTTTATTGTCACTTTCAGGGTTGACCTGAAGCATGGATTTTATGATCTCAATTGGCAAGCCCTGACTTAAAAGCTTTGGAGCATACCTAAAATTACAGTAAAGTAGAATAACTCTAACCTTGTCATCCCAGGTATCACACAGTCCATATGGGCTTCTACAGTGCTTCCACAGCAAGGAACAACTTCTGTGTTCCCTGCAACCCATTTTCTAGTCCCATTGGCCAATCCATGGTGATGGGATCACTTTTTTTTTTTTTTAATAGCACACAAAGATCTTCCTGTCCATTGGCTTACTTTGCTCAGCACACTTCATTAACTCAAACAGCAAAGCACCAGTCTCTCACCTAGGTAGGTCCATGGTTCTAGACTCATTAATGACCATTCTTGATATGCACACTATGTTCAATTCACTTAAATCCAAAACTCAAAAAAAAAAAATATGGTCAAATGATATTTAGCAAGTACAGTGAATAAAAGTAATTTTCATCTTTTGTTTAAAAAATGTATCTCAAGGACCTTGCATAGTTTAGAAAAGCAATATGTAAACCCCCAAATATTTGTGTTTTTACCAGCCACTGCTCTGATTTGCATAATAGATGGTCAGCTTCATTACAATTTGCATGACCCTCATTATCACTTTTTTTTCAGCATGCTGTCACTTTTCTGAAGTTGTAATCTTTGCAATCAGGCAGAAGAAACAAACTGAACATGCTCCGACATAGTCAGCTAAAATTAAGGGTTAGAAACCGGAAATGCTTTCTCTCACATTGGTCATTTAGATATTCTCTCAAATGCTTATATTCAATAAAAAAACATGCATAAAGAGATGAGTGAACAAAGAAATACCCATAATATTAAACAGAAAAGGCTTAATACACTTAGAGGGGCATAATCGACCAGAAACGCCTATCTCCATGGGCGTTAATCTCCGAGAACGGGTCCGTGAAGGGGCGGAGTGAACCGTATTTTTTAAAAAAAATAGACGCCCATGCTTTATTCGCCAAGGTGTGAGCTGGGCGTTTTTGCTTTTCACCGATAATGGAAAATGAAATCGCCCAGCTCAAAAACGAATAAATGCAAGGCATTTGTTCGTGGGAGGGGCCAGGATTCATAGTGCACTGGTCCCCCTCACATGCCAGGACACCAACCGGGCACCCTAGGGGGCACTTTTACAAAAACAAAAAAAAAGGTAAAAGAGCTCCCAGGTGCATAGCACCCTTCCCTTGGGTGTTGAGCCCCCCAAATCCCCCTCAAAACCCACTGCCCACAAGTCTACACCAGTACTATAGCCCTAAGCGGTGAAGGGGGGCACCTACATGTGGGTACAGGGGGTTTGGGGGGGGGTTGGACGACTAGTAGCATTAAGCAGCACAATTGTAACAGGTAGGGGGGGGATGGGCCTGGGTCCACCTGCCTGACGTCCACTGCACCCCCTAACAACTGTTCCAGGGACCTGCATACTGCTGCTTGGGAGGAGGGTATGACATTTGAGGGTGAAAGTAAAAAGTTGTGAAACATCATTTGTTGTGGTGGGAGGGGGTTAGTGACCACTGGGGGAGTCAGGGGAGGTCATCCCCGACTCCCTCTGGGGGTCATCTGGTCATTTAGGGCACTTTTTGGGGCCTTATTCGTCAAAAAACAGGGTCCAGGAAAAGTGCCCTAAATTCTAGCTACAAACGCATCCATTATCGGCGAAGGGCGCCCATCTCTGTTCGGGTGATAACCACGCCCCAGTTCCGCCTTCACCACGCCTCCGACACTCCCCCGTCAACTTTGTCCGCATCCGCGACGGAGTGCAGTTGAAAGCGTCCAAAGTTCGGCTTTCGATTATGCCGCTTTATTTGTTTTTGTGAGAAGAACGCCCATCTCCCGATTTAGGTCGGAACTTGGGCGTTATTCTCGTTCGATTATAAGCAGGTTAGTTCTTTTGGCCACTGGATGATCAAATAGGTTTTGTGGAATGTCAATGTTTGTGAAAGAGGAAATTTGGGAGATATTTGGGATAGTCAAAAATTTGATATACAGGTATTAAAGCCCTTCACTTCACCCACAGAGATGCTCACAAAGGATTATTTGCCCACACACATCTACATTTAATCACCATTCTGAACACCAGATGCTGCAAATATCCACACTTGATTGGATATGCCTATATTTCAACTGTATTACCTCCAAACTGTTCCCTGATACTTGCAGGACTGGTGCCCTTATGTGCAGAAGCAGCAGTTGAGGTGATGTTCCCTTTCTAAAGCTGTGGGAGGCACTGACACTGATATAAGGGTGCAGACATTAGTATGATCCTTTAAAAAAAAAAAAAAAACATGCACAATCCTCTCCCTAAAAGTTTCACCCTCCACACAGGTGAGTATGATTGTTTTGTAGAAACATGACGGCAAATAAGAGCCAAAACGACCCATCCAGTCTGCCCATACACAGTAAACCCTACCTCCTCCTTTGCCTAAGAGATCCCATGTTCCTGTCCCACGCTTTCTTAAATTCTGACACAGTCCTTGTCTCCACAACCTCCACCAGGAGGCAATCCACGCATCAACCACTCTTTCTGTGAAAGAGCATTTTCTTAGATTCCTCCTAAGCCTATTTCCTTTTAACTTCATCCTATGCCCTCTTATTCCAGAGTTTTTCTTCATTTGAAAAAGGATCACCTCCTGTATGTTAATGCCATTGAGGTATTTAAACGTCTCTATCATATCCCACCTCTTCCACCCCTCTTCTAGCATGAACATGTTTCACTTGACCCTCTTCCAAGCAGGTGAGAAGTGTTTCTCACAGTTTCGATCAAAGCCAAATGAGCAGTGGAAATTTGTTGATCGATTTTGGCTGAAACTGAAAATGGCACTTCCTTCCCTCCCACCCCTGCCTGCTTAGAAGGCATTTAAACCTCCTTCAAAAGATATGCTGTGATTAATGGCTGTTTCTTTGCCTGGATGCAGCAACAACACCCTCTATCTTTGAACTCCACCCGTTCCACTCCACTCATTATTTTATAGACCTGTATCATATCTCCCCTCAGCCATCTTTTCTCCAAGCTGAGGAGCCGTGGCCACTTTAGCCTTTCCTCATAGGGAAGTCGTCCCATCACCTTTATCATTTTTGTCGCCCTGCTCTGCACCTTTACTAATTCCACTATATCTTTTTTGAGATGCGGTGAGCAGAATTGAACATAATATTCGAGGTGTGGTCGCACCATGGAGCGATACAAAGGCATTATAACATCCTCATTTTTGTTTTCCATTCCTTTCCTAATTCTATTTGCTTTCTTAGCAGCCACAGCACACTGAGCAGAAGGTTTCAACGTATCATCATCATATTTTATAAGGTAAAATAAGTTCAGCTCTTCAGAACCAAATGGAAAATGTTTTTGGATCATGGTATGAGCTTTCATTCTCCAAGTACTAAGCCCAGTTTAATTTCCATGTGTTGGTTATTCTCCTTGTCTTCTATTTTACTATCCAGCTTATAATCGAAAGTGATCGCCGGCCATCTTCCGACACAAATCGGGAGATGGCCAGTGATTTCTTAAAAGCGGCGAAATCGGTATAATCAAAAGCGGCATTTTTGACAGCATTGCCACTTTCCCATCGCTTCGCTGGCGAAAGTTCAAGGGGGTGTGTCGGTAGTTTAGCGAAGGCAGGACATGGGCGGGCATGGGCGTGGCTACCAGATGGCCGGCTTTCGCCGGTAATGGAAAAAAAAGCGGCATTAAGCAGTATTTCGCCAACTTTACTTGGTCCTTTTATTTTCACGACCAAGCCTCAAAAAGGTGCCCCAACTGACCAGATGACCACTGGAGGGAATGGGGTATGACCTCCCCATACTCCCCCAGTGGTCACCAATCCCCTTCCAAACTAAAAAAAATAAAACTAAAAACCTTTTTTGCCAGCCTGTATGCCAGCCTCAAATGCTGTACCCACCTCCATGACAGCAGAATGTGTTGTATCCTCCGACAGCCTTTCCCTGGTTGCGATGTAAGCCAGTTTTAGTTCCCTTTCCTGTGTTACCCACGTTAGAGAACGTAGTTCTTACCTTGAATGGTGCTGAAAGAGGGCATTGTACACCATTGTGCCAGCTCTGACCTACTGCTAATCTTAGTACCAGGGGACTCTTTGCCAGTGAGGCACAACCTCTGATCTGCAGTTAACTATGAGTAAACGTGGTTATTTCAAGAAAGGACTTTTTCAGAGAGATTAGTCTTCAGGTGTGAACTGGTGTGCCAAAGTTATACAGCAGCAATAAGTCCTAGAGGCTGTATGCAGGTCCCTGGAGCAATTTTAGTGGGTGCAGTACATTTGTAGGTAGTGGGGTTGGGGGGGCTCAGCTCCCAAAGTAAGGGAGTTATGCACGTGGGAGCTTTTCTGAAGTCCACCGCAGTGACCCCTAGGGTGGCTGGTTGGTGTCCTGGCATGTCAGGGGGGTCAGTGCACTAAAAATGCTGGCTCCTCCCACGGCCAAATGCCTTGAATTTGGACGGGGTTTGAGATGGCCGACATAACTTTCCATTATCGCTGAAAAACAAACCCGGCCATCTCAAACCCGGCGAACTCCATGGCATTTGGCCGGGCTAAACCGTATTATTGAAAAAAAAGATGGCCGGCCATCTTTTTTGATAATACAGTTCCGGCCAGCTGTAGCGCCGCCGCCAACATAGATCGCCGGCGACGTTCGATTATGCCCCTCCACGAAAACTAAGGGTACAGCATGCCACAGAAACTGTTTTGGAGAAGAGGCAGACCTGCATCTAGATAGAATGCAGACTTCAGCCTAAAGCATGGCTTTTACGTCTGCATGTTCTCAGTCCCTCTGGAACACTAATTCAAAAGCTCTTTTTCATCCAGAAAACCTCTGCCCTTCTACCATGACAGTGCTGCTTACGCTGCACCAGATATTTAAACATTCCTTCCTAAATTCAGAGCAAGCAAAATAGCATGTACTGTTAATCCTTAAACATAGTTGTCTGATGGACTAATTAAAGTACTAAAGCTTCTGGCAGCTGTGTGTCTCTGCAAGTTGATGAAATCACCCACCACTATAATTAGGCTGGTCTAATTCTGATAAAAAGGGTACTATGCCTCTTACTACATGGAGAAAGACAGTCTGCTGCTGCTGTAACCTCCCAATCTCCCCCCTTCACCATACACACACACAAACACAAGTACTTCATTTGGAGGTCCTTTTACAAAGGCGCACTAGCATGTTTAGTGTGCACTCATGATTAGCACACGCTAAATGCTGGAGACGCTCATAGGACTATATGGGTGTCTCTAGCATTTAGCGCATGCTTATTTTTTAGCATGCGCTAAAAACACTAACACGTCTTTGTAAAAGGACCCCTTGGTTTCCTATGTTGGAAAACCCTTTTTAGCAATTGGCCACCTATGCTTGCTTTTCTCTGGGCATGTGGCATCATCATTTTACATAGGCGTCTGGAGCTGAGCTCTGCCTTCTGTGGGATTATAATTTCAAAGAAAATTTTTTAAATAGAACATGCTTTATCCAGTATTATCCACACAAATCAACATGAAAACATAACACCTGGCACAAGATAATTGAGACTCTTTAGGAAAGCGGAATTTTTCCTTTTGGTAATCCTTTTAATTCAGCTTCTAAAATCTTTCCCCAGTGACATGAGCTATTTACACTGAATAGAATTAAGAGGCCCTTTTACTAAGCCACATAAGCGTCTATGCGGGCCCAACGTGCGCCAAAATGGAGTTACTGCCTGACTACTGTGTGGATCTTGTGGTGATTTCATTTTTGTTGCGCATCTGATATGCGCATCTGAAAAATAATTTTTTATTTTCGGGTGCACGTAATGGACGCGCACCAGGTGGCATTTGGTGCACGTAGGTCATTACTGCCCGGTTACCGCATGAGTCTTTACCACTAGGTCAATGGCTGGCAGTAAGGTCTCAGACCTCAAATGGATGCGCGGCAATTTTAATTTTGCAGCACGTTCATTTTTTGGGGGAAAAAGGCCTTTTTTTACAGACACACTAAAAAGTGGATTGGCGTGTTCCCCAAATCCACGTCTACATGACCCCAAGCCATTTTTCAGCACACCTTAGAAAAAGAACCCCTGCACGTGACCTGATTATTTTAATGTGACTTGTATAATCTATTGGACATTATAAATAACTGATAATTTTACATTTCTGGAAAGCAATAGAGTTACTGGTAGGCTGATCTAGACTTTGGGGATCTCTGGCATTCAATTTACAAGTCTCTTTATAGTAACATACATACATAGTAGATGATGGCAGAAAAAGACCTGCACGGTCCATCCAGTCTGCCCAACAAGATAAACTCATATGTGCTACTTTTTGTGTATACCTTACCTTGATTTGTATCTGCCATTTTCAGGGCACAGACCGTAGAAGTCTGCCCAGCACTAGCCTTGCCTCCCAACCACCAGCGCTGCCTACCACCAGCAGCTCTGCCACCCAATCTCGGCTAAGCTTCTGAGGATCAATTCCTTCTGAACAGGATTCCTTTATGTTTATCTCACGCATGTTTAAATTTCGTTACCGTTTTCATCTCCACCACCTCCCACGGGAGGGCATTCCAAGTATCCACCACTCTCTCAATGAAAAAATACTTCCTGACATTTTTCTTGAGTCTGCCCCCCTTCAGTCTCATTTCATGTCCTCTGGTTCTATCGCCTTCCCATCTACGGAAAAGGTCCATTTGCGTATTAATTAATTAATTAATTTAGAACATTTATATCCCACATATTCCCAACATAGCAATTTCTATGTGGCTAACAATTTATAAAGAATGAACATCAAACAAATGCAATGGCGGAACAAAGAAGAAGGCACATCTGGGGGGGGGGGGGGGACAACAGGGGAAGCCAAGGAGGGACAACAGGAAGTTAAGGAACAGCTGAGTAGGTTTTATCACATAGATGAGTCTTGAGGAGTTTCTTAAACAGGGCGTGGTTGGTAGTTTCCCTTAATGCGGATGGCAGAGCATTCCAGTATCGTGGACTCATAAAGCAAAAAGAGGAGGCGAAGAGCAATTTGTACCGCACATTCTTGCAGTTAGGATAGTGGAGATGTAGATAAGCACGGGACGGCTTCTTGGAGTTTCAAATATTTGAACGTCTGTATCATATCACCCCTGTTTCTCCTTTCCTTCAAGGTATACATGTTCAGGTCACTAAAAAAAAGACAACTGCTACTGCAAACCTTTAAGGTAATGATCTGTTAATGTTTTGCTTTTGCTGGTCCACCTACAGATTTGGGGGTTGGATAATCATTGTTGGCCGTATTGCTGCACTACATGGTGCCAGGCAGCATTCACGATAGTCTGCCACCCCTATTGCTGAAGGTTAGTGCAACAGATAATCTGGATCTCTGTTTTTGCAGATACCTTAGTGTCTGCCTAGGGACAGCCCAGTTTATTCCTACCTTTTGCCTCAGTAACAGACACCCCTGCAGCCTCTTTCTATTCAAATCCCTCTTTCTGTATTTGCTTGGTTTATGGTTTTAACTTTGCTGCTGCCGCTCTGTGTCTATCCCAGCCTGCTTCTTTTCTCTTATAAACACAGCTGCCTTATCTACTATCCCCTGTGGAGTGAACCTAGCAAGCTCAGGAAGCTGGGAAAACAAAATGCTGTAAAAACTCTAGGCTGTGGGGCATTTCATCCAAGATCCGAAAATACAAAATGAATCATGCCAGTAATACATGGTTTATATATTTGGCGATCCTTCCCCTTTTGCAAAGTTTATGGCTAGTACTGTTAATTCCATTCCTTTTAAGTTCAAAGTGGAACACATAAAGAAAAAAAAATTAGCAAGAGCTCTAACAACATCGATAAAATAGCATGAAAGTAGATATTATCTATTGCATTTCCAAAATGTGGCAATAACCCAGGAATATATTTTCTGGGTATCAACTTACCTCTTATGTCTGTCATGATGTGTTCTATCTAATAGTTTATTGTTTTAATAATAAGTTACTTTCAAGCTCAGATTGGTACTGGGGTAAAAAGAAATTCCTTTGAAGGCAATACCAACAACTTAATTAACAGTGGTTCCATTACTTAATGGCACATTCCATGACCTGTCTGAACCTTTGAGATAATAAAAGGCAAATCATTTTGTTCAGAGTGAAATGGCTTGCAACTTTTCAAATTCTGCTCAGGTTCTTGAGAGAGAAGCTGAAATTGTTCCACTGTAAATCTTGGAAAAAAGCCCAAAAAATTGTTTATTTCCATAGGATTTGGAGATGCATCATGTAATTCACTGTCTGTAATATCATTGTGCATGGTGGCTGACCTACTTCCATTAGGGATGGATGAATGCCGTAATAGAAACTGACATTAATTGTCTAATGCAGATTTGTCAAAGTTCATTCCTCATGCTCTGCAAACAGGGCAGGTTTTTAGGATATATCTAATGAATAAGCAAACCACAGAGAGGCACTAGGTGTCATGCAACAGTGCAAAGGAAAGACTGGAGCAGACACTGTCAAATCCAAAAACTCTTTATTTGAACAGACCCGACGTGGCCACGTTTCACTGGATAGGCTGCATCAGGGGTGCAGAACTAAAACAGCTAGCCAGGGACACACTATGCTTAGCCCCGGTAGTAAAACTGAACATCCAAGATGACTTCAGCACTTCATCAATTGCAGGTGGCACAAAGGCTACTCCTTCCTTCTCAGTTTTACTACCAGGGCTACGCATAGTGTGTCCCTGGCTAGCTGTTTTAGTTCTGCACCCCTGATGCAGGCTATCCGGCGAAACGTGGCCACGTCAGGTCTGTTCAAATAAAGAGTTTTTGGATTTGACAGTGTCTGCTCCAGTCTTTCCTTATACCTAATGAATATTGTAAAGGGAATGTGGAAAACCATAGGGACCTGGGAGAAACACAGGGAACCAGATCCTACAACCCCCAAAAAGACACAGAGGAGATTCTCCCTTACCGGCCGCTTTTCCCCAAGAGACAACTTAGGGGCAAGAACTACAAATCCCAGCAGCCACCTTGGGAAAAAGAGAGACAAACCAGGGTGCATTCACAAGAGTCACCAGAAGGGGGCTGCAGGAGAAGGAGTAATACTAATTCTCCAACCTGGGGGAAAGAGAGGTGGAACAGGTGGGAAAAAGAAGAGACAAAGCCCGAAAGGGTTAATGAGGAAAAGGAGGAGCAGCTGGGGAGAGGGTGGGGCGAGGAGAGTATGGACTGGGCTCCTGGGAAGGAGAAAGAGGAGTTTGGGCCTTGGCCCATGGAGCTGACAGTACCAGAGCAAACCCTGGAGGAGCCCATGGATATATCAGCCCTGGCCCAGAGAAACACACAGAGGTAGGACAGTCCCTGGCTAAACGGGCCAGAGAAAAAGGGGTCAAGCGGGAGGAGGTCAGAAGAGTAAGTAAAAGTCTGACCAAGTGGGTGGGACCCCAGGCTTTGAGCCCGCGCAAAGCCAGAGGAACTGTGGACTTGAAAAGCCAAGGTATAGTGCTGTTTTTGAGAGCTTGGTTACCTGAACTGTGGATTTATAAAGCCAAGGTATAGTGCTGTTTTGAGCGCTTGGCTACCTGAACTGTGGATTTAAAAAAGCCAAGTTATATTGCCATTCTGAGAGAGCTTGGCTACCTGAACTGTGGATTTAAAGAGCCAAGTATAGTGCTGTTTTTGAGAGCTTGGTTACCTGAACTGTGGATTTATAAAAACCAAGGTGTCCTGAGCTGTTTTGTTTTTGGGTGTTTTTTTTTTTGACCCAGGCTGTATGGTGCCTGGGTTATAACAAGCCCGGGTGGGACTGAATTAGGGTTTCTCTCTTTTGGAGCCGCTCCACCCCAGGAAACTGAAAAGGGGAACCAGCGGCTGAAGCCTGGGCTGAGTTCTCCCAAGCTGAATGAGAGAACAATAAAAGGGAAAAGGTTGTATTTGATCCTGATGTGTTTTTTTTTTGTTTGTTTCTTTGTTGAACAAGACTTGTATGCTAAAGGCTGCTGAGAAGGGCGGATAGCCCTAGAGGCTGAGCAACGCCCAGCAACCTATTACAATTGGTGTCAGAAGTGGGATATAATTTTTTTGTTTGAACCTGTCGCTCGAGGAGGTCGAGACCAGCCCAGCAGAAAAGCCCGACGGAGGGGCCAACACTGATAAAGGCGCAGACCCATCTGGGGTTCCGGTAAGCGGGGCCTAGACAGGTGGGGGCCGGAGGGATCTTAGAAAGACCCAAGGAAGTGGGGGAAATCGCACTTGGAGTGGTCCTCTGTTTTTTTTTCTTCTAGGAGGCGGTTCTGGAGCCAGGGGATGGATCCGAAGGAAATCTTCGCGTTGATGACCATGCAGTTCCAAAAACAGCAGGAACTAACAGCTAAGATGGTGGAGGACTCCTTGACGGCGGCGAGAGACCAACAGCAGCCGGTGCTAAAGATGCTCCAGGAGTTCTTTCAGAGGGGGATCCCCGCTCCAAGGGACATGGACCCAGCGGCCTTAGGACCATGGACTGGAGACAGCGGTGCGGTAGGAACACTATCCATGAACACACTGACCTGGGGAAAGTTAACCGAGCAGGACAATGTGGATGATTTCCTAACAGCCTTTGAAAGGGTGGCCGTGGCTGCTAGTTGGCCACAAGAACAGTGGGCCATGCGTTTAGTCCCTTCCCTGGCAGGGGAGGCCCTGGCCGCCTTTAGAGACCTGTCTCCAGGCGATGCTGCCCACTATGGGAGGCTGAAAGAGGCCATTAAGGACCGTTATGGCCTTAGTACCCAGGCCTATAGGCGGAAGTTTCGCGCCACTAAGTGGGAAAAGGGAGAAACCCCGAAAGCTGTGGCCAATAGGTTGATGGACTTATTAAAAAGATGGTTAGAGCCCGACCACCACACTATCCAGGAAATTCTCCAAGAATTGGTGGTGGAGCAATTCCTCCAAGGCCTACCTGGAGAAATAAGAGCAGAATTGGTAAAAAGAGGCTGTAAGACAGTTGAGGGAGTGACTGCCGGGTTGGAGTGGTATCTGGAAGCCCAACATTGGGGAGGACCCGAGAGGGAGGGGGGAAAGCCCCGACCCCAGGGGGGTGGGGGTACCAAAAGTTGCTCCTCCAAGATGGGGCAAAAGGAAGGGATGCTGGACTCCACTTGGCTGGGGAAAAAGAAAGGAGGGCTCCCATGGGAGGAAAAGAAGGTGGCCTCTTATGGGGTACAGAAGTGTTATAAGTGTGGGAGAACGGGGCATTTCAGGAAGGATTGCCCGGGTCGGGAGGGATGGATCTCCCAGGTTAACGAGGGATTTAAACCCAGGTATACGGCCCCTTTATAGGTGGAAGGTTTACCGGTAGTGGCCATGTTGGACTCCGGGGCAGACCAGTCCATGATCTCCCGGCGGTTATGGGACCGAATAAGAGGGAGGAGGAATAGGGGACGGGATACCTATGAGGGAGCGGTAGCAATACAGTGTATCCATGGGGCCAGTACACGATACACCCTCCATAGAGTGAACCTAAAAGGGCCCACAGGCGACATAGAAATGGCTATGGCTGTTCTTCCAAGGTTACCCCAGGAGATGATTTTGGGAAGGGATTGGCCCCCTTTTTCCGATTGTATTAGAGAGAGAAGAGTATGGGTAACTACTCGGGCTCAGGCTCTTCGGGACCTAGGGGGGCAGGAGGAGGGAATAGAAGATATCTTTCCGTTCCAGGGTGAGGTCTTAGGGGAGCCGGGAAAAGAGAGAAAAGGGAAGGCCGTGAAAAAAAAGGAGAAGAGGGGTAGACAGGAGGCATTGGAGCAGGTGAGGGCCGAAAGCTATCTACCGGTAGCCCCAAAAGAACTGAGGGAACAGTTTCCTCAATTTCACAGGGAACAGGCAAATGATCCGACATTAGAATATGCCTGGGGGAGGGCCCGACAGGGGGAAGATCAAGAGGCTCCGGGGTTCCGGATAGAAGGGGACATCTTATATCGGCAAGTGCCAAACTGGGAGAGCCCTGAGGGGGGGCGACAGCTGGTAGTTCCCCAGGCTTTCCGTCCCCTGGTCATAAGGCTCGCGCATGATCACCCGTTAGGTGGGCATAAGGGCACCCAAGCCACCTTGACTCAGATTTTGGCTAGATTTTATTGGCCGGGAGTCTATAGGGAGGTGGAAAATTATTGTAAGTCCTGCCCCAACTGTCAGAAGGTGTCAGACAGGTTCCCACCCAAAGCCCCTTTAAATCCTATTCCGAGGGTGGAACAGCCGGGGAAAAGGATAGCAATGGATATTATTGGCCCAGTCACGAAATCAAAAAGGGGTTTCTTATATGTGTTGGTGGTAATGGATATGGCCACGAGATACCCATGGGCTGTGCCTTTAAGGAGCATATCCGCTAAAGTTATTGGCCGGGAGCTAATAAAAATATTCTGTGAGGTGGGTTTTCCCCGGGAGGTTCTGACGGATAGGGGATCCAACTTCATGTCCAGGACCCTAAAGCAAGTGTGGGAGGCGTTTGGGATACAACATCTCCGTACAGCGGCCTACCATCCCCAAACCAATGGGATGGTAGAGCGGTTTAATAAAACCTTAAAGGGCATGATAAAAAGAGCTCTAGGGGAAGATAGGACCAGCTGGGACCAACTGCTGCCTTTTGTGTTATACGCTTACCGAGAAAAGGTGCACGACTCCTTAGGAGTGTCCCCTTTTGAACTCCTGTTTGGCAGGAGGCCCCGGGGCATTTTGGACATACTGCAAGAACAGTGGGTAACCCCAGAGGCCACTGATCAGTCAGTAGTCGAGTACTTACAGGATCTGAGGGCAAGATTAGGTAAGATACAAGAATATTCCCAGGAGAGGTTCGAAGAGAGCCAATTTCTCCAAAAGGAATATTATGATAGGGGTACTAAAGAAAGGGAGTTTCAACCAGGGGATAGAGTGCTCATCTTAATCTCGGAGGACCCGCATAGGTTCGCTTCTAGGTGGAAGGGCCCCTGGGTGGTGAAGAAGCGACTAGGCCCCCTCACGTATGAGGTAGAAAACGAGAAGGGAAGAGCCCAAACTTTCCATGTAAACCTGATAAAACCCTGGGTAGCCAGGGTAGGCTTACAGGCTAGGGTGGAAGAAAAAGAGGGAGAGGAGTTGGGCCCCCAAATAAGGGATATCTTCCAGCCTGGGGAGCCGGGGGTTAATCCCCATTTGACCCCGGTACAAAAAAAGGAGTTAGGGAGCTTACTAAGAAGGTTTAAGGACGTATTAACAGCTTGCCCTGGAAGTACCCAGCTAGTGCAGCATGACATAGTAACGGAGAGGGGAAAGATAGTACGACAAAAACCCTATAGGCTTTCTCCCATGAAAAGGCAAGAGGTAATAAAACAAGTGCAGGAAATGTTAAACTTTGGGGTGATTGAGGAATCCAATAGCCCCTGGTCCAGCCCCGTGGTGCTAGTACCCAAGCCCGAGGGGGAGTGGCGGTTCTGTATCGATTTCCGCCAGCTGAACACCATTTCTCGGGCAGACGCCTATCCTATGCCCTATATTGAGGAGCTGGTGGACCGGTTAGGAACCGCCCAATATCTCACCACCCTGGACTTAACAAAAGGGTATTGGCAAATCCCACTTACTCCCGGGGCTCAGGCAAAGACAGCTTTTAGCACACCCATGGGCCTGTACTAGTTCAAAAGGTTGCCTTTTGGCCTGAATTCAGCAGCTGCGAGCTGTCAAAGATTGCTAGATCGGGTTCTTAGACCACATCAGGCCTACGCAGCGGCGTACATGGATGATGTGGTCATACACAGTGGGGAATGGGATACCCATGTGGTACAGGTAGGGGCGGTGCTGCAGGCTTTCCGAGAGGCAGGACTCACCCTGAACCCAAAGAAATGTCATTTTGCGCAATTTCGGGTGAAGTATTTGGGTTACAATGTGGGCCGAGGGGAAGTGAGGCCTTTGATAAATAAGGTTAAAAGCATACAGGAGTTTCCCCGCCCAAACACCAAAAAGCAATTGAGGCGCTTCCTGGGAATGGTAGGATACTACCGCCGTTTCATCCCTCTGTTTTCAGCTGTGGCCACCCCCTTAACGGACATGCTAAGAGGGAAGAACCCTGATCATTTGAGATGGGGGGAGGGGGAACTGACGGCTTTTGAACAGATGCAGAAGGCCCTGTGTCAAGAGCCGGTCTTGAAGGCAGTAGATTTCGAGAGGCCCTTTATCCTGCAAACAGATGCCTCAGGGAGGGGGTTGGGGGCGGTACTATCCCAGGAGCATAACAGGGAAGAACATCCCGTGTTATATTTGAGCCGAAAATTATTGCCCCATGAAGAGCATTACTCTACAATAGAGAAAGAATGCTTGGCCATACGGTGGGCTGTACAGGAATGTAATGTTTATTTGGAAGGAAAAAAATTCAAACTGGTAACGGACCATGCTCCATTGAAATGGCTGAACATGATGAAAAACAATAATGGACGATTAATGCGATGGTACCTAGCTTTACAGCCATTTCAATATGAGGTGGAGCTTCGTCCTGGGAAGTGTTTGGCTCATGTGGACGCCCTATCCCGGGTAGACGAAGAAAAGGGAGCAAATGAAAGAAAAGGGAGAGAGGCGAGCTTAAGGGGGGGGGTATGTAAAGGGAATGTGGAAAACCATAGGGACCTGGGAGAAACACAGGGAACCAGATCCTACAACCCCCAAAAAGACACAGAGGAGATTCTCCCTTACTGGCCGCTTTTCCCCAAGAGACAACTTAGGGGCAAGAACTACAAATCCCAGCAGCCACCTTGGGAAAAAGAGAGACAAACCAGGGTGCATTCACAAGAGTCACCAGAAGGGGGCTGCAGGAGAAGGAGTAATACTAATTCTCCAACCTGGGGGAAAGAGAGGTGGAACAGGTGGGAAAAAGAAGAGACAAAGCCCGAAAGGGTTAATGAGGAAAAGGAGGAGCAGCTGGGGAGAGGGTGGGGCGAGGAGAGTATGGACTGGGCTCCTGGGAAGGAGAAAGAGGAGTTTGGGCCTTGGCCCATGGAGCTGATAGTACCAGAGCAAACCCTGGAGGAGCCCATGGATATATCAGCCCTGGCCCAGAGAAACACACAGAGGTAGGACAGTCCCTGGCTAAACGGGCCAGAGAAAAAGGGGTCAAGCGGGAGGAGGTCAGAAGAGTAAGTAAAAGTCTGACCAAGTGGATGGGACCCCAGGCTTTGAGCCCGCGCAAAGCCAGAGGAACTGTGGACTTGAAAAGCCAAGGTATAGTGCTGTTTTTGAGAGCTTGGTTACCTGAACTGTGGATTTATAAAGCCAAGGTATAGTGCTGTTTTGAGCGCTTGGCTACCTGAACTGTGGATTTAAAAAAGCCAAGTTATATTGCCATTCTGAGAGAGCTTGGCTACCTGAACTGTGGATTTAAAGAGCCAAGTATAGTGCTATTTTTGAGAGCTTGGTTACCTGAACTGTGGATTTATAAAAACCAAGGTGTCCTGAGCTGTTTTGTTTTTGGGTGTTTTTTTTTTGACCCAGGCTGTATGGTGCCTGGGTTATAACAAGCCCGGGTGGGACTGAATTAGGGTTTCTCTCTTTTGGAGCCGCTCCACCCCAGGAAACCGAAAAGGGGAACCAGCGGCTGAAGCCTGGGCTGAGTTCTCCCAAGCTGAATGAGAGAACAATAAAAGGGAAAAGGTTGTATTTGATCCTGATGTGTTTTTTTTTTGTTTGTTTCTTTGTTGAACAAGACTTGTATGCTAAAGGCTGCTGAGAAGGGCGGATAGCCCTAGAGGCTGAGCAACGCCCAGCAACCTATTACAATATGCATGAGACAGATTTATATGCCCACTACCTTCATTGTAGGAAACTCTCTCATGCATATTCATTAATACATAAACAGGGCTGTAAATTCTTATATTGGTCAAAACCTTTAGTATAACTATTTACATGACTAATTCATCTACCTAACAATTTTTTTAAATATTCATTCACAATTCCAAGCAATAATACAATCATCATCTTAAATGCCACATGCTTAAAAGCATAAATGTTATTACACAATATAATCCCAAATAAAGTAACCTCTTAAAAACTACATCCACTCCCCAAAGCAGTGATATTCGTACAAAATGTCCATACGCCAAAGAAGTTCTTTTTCAATATCTTTGCTTTCACAATAAAACATTTTTGTGTGAAATCTTCCAAGTTCCACCAGTCTTACATGTACTAAACATCCATCACACTCAAAAGAGTGTCTCAGTCCGATGTAAAACTTGGAAGAGCTTCCCACTGCTTTAAGGTCATCTACTGCCACAAATAATCTTCATCCATACCATATTCTGTACAAAAACAGTTAGGTCTCAACACAGGCCGTGTTTCATTGGTACTTGTTCAGGAGACTGTACTTGATCAGCCTCTTACTTCAGTTAGTCAAGCCAAACAGTGCTCATCAGCAGGGTCTAAACCTACGACGCTCGCACATGCATATTCATTAAATATATTCTGAAAATCTGGGCCACTTGTAGCCTCGAGGAGTGAACTCTTAGGCAAGCCCGTTCTAATGTCCACTCAAGATGTACATAAGAATTAAACTTAAACACTATCATTATCATAGTATTTCCCACTTCCCCCTCCCCTACCCCAACACACACATGGAAAAAGTCATGGAAACCAAACATAAATAAATAAAAATATATAAAGGAACCAGATAGCCTGATTAATATAGTTATACTGTCTCACTCTAATTATTCAAGTCTTTTTTTTTTTAATACTATTACTGACTTTTTAAATGTATTTATTGTGGAAAAGAACCCATTAAGTAGATACTCGTGGGGCTCATTTTCAAAGCACATAGACTTACAAAGTTTCATAGGTTACTGTGTAACTTCGTAAGTTTATGTGCATGGAAAATGAGCACCTGTACAATGTCCAACTAGTAATGGTCACAGAACATTATACACATTGGGCCAGATTCAGAAAATGGCTCTCAAAAATTGGGACTAAGTGTTGACCTATAAAGGGCACTCCAAGTTGAGCGCCCTTTATAGAAGAGCGTGTAGCACTGATTTCTTCCCCCAGATTTGAGTGCTAGCATTTACTCAGCTGAAACCTGGTGCAAATGCCAGTGCCCAACCCAAAGCAAAGCAAGAACCAGTGAGCTTATATATGTTATTACAGAGAAAACTTTAGAGAGAAATTTTTTGAAAGGACCTCAGTGGGGAATTCTGTTGCAAAAAGATGAAATAGTTGGCATGGATGGCTTGGTGAAGAGATGGGGGGGTTGATCCTTGATATAGCCAGCAGGCAAAACATGACTCATGTCAGGCCATAAGAATCCCAAAGCCGACACTTGAGGCTTAGTTTTTGATTTACTCAAGGCATTTGGGCATATAAATTGCGTTATTCTGCTTGCAAATTTTCAGAATGCCCCTGACCCACCCATACCCCTCCCATGGCCACTCCCTCTTTTGGGTTACACACTATGGGATTTAGTCACACAGGGTTATAGAATACCATGTGCACGTAATTTCAAATTAGTGCCAATTAACATCAATAATTGATTGTTAGCGTCAAATTAACTTTGACAAGCTTTATAGAATCCAGAGGAGTGGGATTATTGGGGATATGAGGTGCAACCAAAATACTGACAAAGAAAACTTTTGGCCCTCCATTGTACTCCTGTCACTGTCAGTCTAGTTTCAGTGTGCTACAGTTACAAATGACGTATGTATCTCTTCATTAAAATTTTGTCGGCGGTTTTACTGATCCGCCGGGTATACTTACTACAGCTTGGCGTTGCAGGGTGCTCTTCTCCTGATGAAGCCCCAGTGGCAAAACGAGACCGTTGGGGAGCCCCTGGTTGGAGCAGCAACAAGCTAAGTAGCTGTGATGATTGATATTTTTTGAATATGGTTGTGTTATTTAGCACTAACGGTTATTGGAAGTACACAAATGAACATTGAGGTAGGAGGTTGGCAGAGGACCAGTGATTACATTTTTGTGGCCACATTGATATAATCTTATTGATTAAAAAAGTGTCACTGGTCTGAGGTCCTCTCCTCCTCAGTTATTTATTCACAACTGATATATAATGCCCGCTATTTTTTGGATTGGCATGATTTATGATCCAGCGGAGTGATCCCTGTTTTGTTACCTGGGTAGGTAGGCAAATTTTAAGTAATTGTGAGAAGAATTGTAGCGTTGGTGAATTATTTTAAAACCTAAGAAGAGTCAGCACTGTTTACTTTTTAAAGGGCCAAAATAAAATGTTTTGATGGCTCAAGATCATACTCCATAGTGACCCTCTACAAGCAGTAATAATTTAAAAACTTGTGTCACTCACAAGATCATATCACATATTTTGAAAAGCTGAAAGCTATTTCCCTAAATCTCTGGAAAGTCACAAACTTTTACACACTAGTCAGATCTCTGTTGGCTTTAATATCCTACACAACATGAATGAGTTTGGTGTTATAGCTTGTAAACTTTTATTTGCTACCGTTGTTCCCTATCTCCATCCCCTGTCCTCCACTAGTAACTCCATGGAAATATAGGAAATCTGTCAGAACAAATTCAGAAACAGAGTCTTAGAAGTAAAACTCTTTGAGTAACAGCACTTAAACTTTGAAATGCTACACAGAATCCAGAGGGAGATATTTTTCTTCTAAACTTCCATCTTGCACTGTTCTGGGAGCTGCAGTAAAAAATTTTTCTTTAAGGCGACCGTTCAATGAGGACCATCTAGTGCCTAAGGAGAACCTTGCTAATAAACAGAATCGTAAATAAATAAAACAGGGCTATACCCTCCAAGAATGTATCCACATGGAATGGCCAACCTCAGGACTCCTCTGAGATCATGCAGGTGAGTTGTGGTTACTGGTGATGTACTGTTCCTTATGTCTTAGGGAAATATTGCATTGATAATTTAACTGTTTTCTTATGAACCTTAACCCTTTCTTTGTGATCTCTTTAGATTTGTTTGTCTTTCTAGGTACCTCTCCATGTCCATGAAGACTAATGAGCATGCAAGGGAGGCAAAGGGATGAATGACCAATTAATTGGCTGTGCTCACACAGCAAATCTTTCTTGCAATCCATATGTCCATGCAAGCTTAAATGACAAGGGGAGCTAAGGGCAGCTAAACTGCTAAAGTATCCATTTAGTTCTTCCAAAATACACCAATACAGTAGGAAAATATATGGTAATATACAATATTCCCTCTAAGAAGTCCTGCACTCTCAAATATATATTATCCAACTGGAAGAATAATTCACAACTTAATATGCATTTTTGGTGGAATAATGTTTTACAAATTCATAAATATTGTACGGCCAAGATTGGTCATTTCCAGATGTCTCATCATAAAGTTTGGTTAACATTGCAGCAAAATTTGGAATCAAATTCTACTAGTTAGCCATCTGAGCACAATATTATGATTCCCTTTTTTCCCCTTTCTTAATTTTCCCCTCTGTCCCTAGTCTTTCCTTTTATCATTTCTTTTTATACAACTTCCATTTTTGTATACCTGTTGTATACTTCGAATTTTTGAACTTTGACAGTAATCTGGTTATACGTTTGTTCTCATATGGTTCTTCTAATGGAATGGAAGTTTAATATATTCTGTACTGTATTTGGATGGATGTTATATTTAAAATTAATAAAAAATAATGGGAAAAAAAGAAGTCCTGCACCTACATTTCTCTGCTGATAGCTGGGAGACAGTCTTTGCTAGGGCAAGGTAAATAAGGACAATTTGGGCAGACTGCTGAAATATACTACCAATGTTCTCTCCAGGCTGTTCGGGAGTTCTTCAATCACCTGGCAGTGGCAGTGCTGTTTCAATGTCACATTTTCAATAGTGAGGGACAAGCAAGTTCTGCAGGACTCCAGAAAACCTACCTGCCACTAGTGATTGAAAATACAATATTGAGGCACCCCAATCTCCTGCCCCCGCTGCCAAGTAGGAATGAGGTTGGAGGACTCCTGCACAGCTTAGAGGAAACATTAGTGGGGCTCAGAGGGAATAGAAAGTTAAAAAAACGTCTGGAAGAACAGAACAAAAGACCCTGATGAGAGAAGAGAAGTCCTCCACCATATGCCTCCACTACAGAAGAGTAAGCTGCAGAAGCTCTTCTAAGGTAGGCCAAGTTTATCTTGGAGTTCTGCTTGTAAGCAGGGGCGTAGCCAGATGGCCAATTTTGGGTGGGCCTGAGTCCAAGGTGGGTGGGCATGGATTTCACCCCGCCCCCCCCCCCCCCCCCGGTCCCCTTCTAGTTTGCTCCTCTCTCCACCACAAATCCCAAATATTAAATACTTCATGCCCAAACCCTTCCAGCTGAAGATTTCCTCCTCGTCGTCCAGCAGCCAGCACTCTTCCAAATGGCAGCTGGCAGCTGGTAGCACTTGCTTCAAAGTGAGGCTGCTGCCAGCAGGCTGTGCATGCTCAGTGGTTTTGCATGTACAGAAGGGCTGGTCTCAGCATCAGCTTAAGGCAAGTGCTGCTGGCTGACATTTGGAAGAGCGCTGGCTGCCCAAGGAAAGAAAATCTTCAGCTAGCAAGGTTTGGGGATCCCAACCAGCCACAGCAAGAGTGTCACAATTTTGGGTGGGCCTGAGTCCAAAGTGGACGGGCCATGGCACACCCAGGCCCACCTGTGGCTACACCACTGCTTCTAAGTGCACCTTTGACTTTAGGACTGGGTTGGGCCAGACTGTTTGAATATTGAAGCACAGAACTTTTAACGCTGAGACTCCAGGCCAGAGACCAGTTGTTTATGCTATGTGTTTAAGCAGTGGCATTCCTAGGGGGGCGGACACCCGGAGCGGCACCCCACCCCACCGGGTGCAGCACCCCCCCCCGATGCAGCGCAGAACCCCCACCCTGGGTGCACGCCGCTGGGGGGGGGGGGGGGTGCCGCAGCGCGCGCCTGCTCAGAGTTCCCTGACTTTGCGCGTTCGCTGGAGCTCCCTCTGACCCGGAACAGGAAGTAACCTGTTTCAGGGCAGAGGGAGCTGCAGCGAACGCGCGAAGTCAGCATACAGGTAAGCATATGCATGGGTGGCATTTGGTCAAACCATAGGCAGGACTCACAGTTACCTATAGAGTGCTATAGGTTAACCTCCAAATTCTATATATGTGCCTGGATTTGCACACCAAAATTTGGGCTCGCTTCCGAGATGCACACATAAATTGTCTAACGAGCCAATTAACATCAATAATTGAGTGCTAGAAACCAATTATTGAAGTTAATTGGCACCCATTACAATTTGCACATGTGACTGCGTGCTATTTTGTAAGGCATGGCACCTAACTTTACTAGACAGTAACTCAAAAGGGAGCATGGCTATGGGTGTGTTGGGGCGTTCCAAAACATTGCACGATTAGTTACAGAATACTGCCTCGGTGCGCCTAACTTGGACACCAGGTTTCAGCAGGTATAAGTCTAGCACTGAAAGTTAGGTGTGGGAATCAGTGCTAAGCTTGATTCTATAAAAAGTGCATACCCTTTATAGATTCACTATTCTGCCCCCATGTTCATGGAGGCAGGGTGCATTGTTATGTATATTTAGTATGAGTATTATTTGTATTCAATTGCTTTGTCTGTGTATAGTTAACACTGTGTACTAGGGCTGCTATCTCTATAGTTTGTAGTTCTTGTGATTGAATTCTTCTAAGAGCATATCCTTGTTTTCTGTGTGTATTGTGAGCTTTCCCTATTTTCTATTAGCTCAGAGCCCATTTCCCAGGGCATTTTCCCCCAAGGTGTTTATTCCTAATTGGTTCCCAATAGTCCCACACTTTCCCCTTGAGTATTACAGCTTTTTCTCTCAGTTGGGCTGAGGTTCGGGCCATATCATTGCCTCTGAGGTGGCTGGACACAGACTCTATTTGCAGAAGGCAACAATTCTTCGAAGCAACTGAACTGTAAGTTGATTTTCTTTGTTTGCTATGATTGCTACATTAAAGAAGAGTGGTATTGAGAGTCTACTGGTAAAACGTTTGCTTGGAAATGGTTTAGCTGGCTGTTGAAGCTTTGTGACCTCACCTAGCCTAGATTGCTTACTGCCAAATTTTGACCATATATTATAGAATTTCTCCTTAACCCCCAAATTCCATATAGTTAGACTTGAGTTGTGCATGCAAATCCAGTCGTATTCTGGATTTGCGCACAACTTACTTAGCTTAACAAGCCAATCAGCACTGATAATTGAACTTAACACTCAATTATTGACATTAAATGGCTTTAATTAGAATTTATGCACACAAATGTCTAAGTATATTCTCTAAAGTGATGCACATAAATTTTAAGAGAGTCACAGAAAAAGTGGGAGAGCGACCAAGGAAGCCAGAGACTGGAGGATGTGGGAACAATGAATAATTTTATTAAGAAATTTGGAGACTCGACACAACGTTGTGTTTCGGCCGTCAGGCCTGCATCAGGAGTCTTTGTGACAAGATATTGTCAAAGAATATCAATGATAGTTGTTCAAACGTAACGTTATAGTCTTTAAAAAGACTTCGTTAGAAATCAAGTGACCGTCAGGTACACAGCTAGCGCTGTCCGCGATGTGGTTCAGAAAAAATTTTAAGATGCAGATCTGAAAAGGGGCATGGCCATGGCCGGGTCACGGTCATTCCTAGAATGTATGCGCAGTATTATAGAATATGCCCGTTCTACACCTAATTTAGATGGAAGTTTTTATACCAGGTTTTCATTGGTGTAAATGGTCACGACTAAATATAGTCAAAGAAAATGGGTGTTGTGCGTATTTTGTAAGCTACGCCAAGGTGTATTGTTTTTTTGGCACTAATTGTTTATACATCATATACAGAATCTAGCCCAAAGTGGATATTTATTGCCTCTAGGTATGAATATTTATACCAGCCTTTTTTACAGGCATGCTGAAAAATGGATTGGCACACGCCCAAAACCAGCCATTTTTCAGCGCACCTTAGTAAAAGGATCCCACAGACTCCTTCCCCAACTATGACTACCTTTAGGCCATGTAAAATTAAGCATAACCATTTTTTCATGCATACTTTACATGTGCATAACCCCTTTTCCTCAGAGAGAGCTCCATTTACCACTACCTTCTGTCACCTTCCACTCAACCAGTTCCTAACCCAATCAGTCACTTTAGGGCCTATACCGATGGTGCTCAGTTTATTTATTAGTTGTCCATGCTGGACCATGTCAAAGGCTTTGCTAAAATCTTAATAGACCACATCCAGCACTCTCCCTCATTCCAACTCTCTGGTCACCCAGTCAGATTTGTCAAGAGCTGCCTCCAGTGAAACCATGTTGCCTTGAGCCCTATAATCCATTGGATTTCAAATACTTTACTACCCTCTGTTTTTAAAAGTGTTTCCATTAATTTACTTCAGACGTCATATTTACCAGCAAGTAGTTCCCAATCTCTTCTGCGTTTATTGAGAGGGTCCACATCTGTCCTTCTTCAATCCTTGAAAAAGTCAGCCAGTGGAACCATCAGAACTTCCCTAAGTTCCTTCAGTAACCTCGGATGTGTGCCATCTGACCCCATCGCTTTGTCTGCCTTTAGTTTAGCTAGCTCCTCACGGTTAGTGTATCTGGGTTTAAAAAAGTTTAGACAAGTTCCTGGAGGAAAGCTCCATAGTCTGCTATTGATATAGTACATAGGGAAAGCCACTGCTTGTCCCTGGGGTCAGTAGCATGAATCTTGCTACTATTTGGGATTCCGTCAGACACCTGTGACCTGAATTGACCACTGCTGGAAGCAGGATATTGGGCTAGATGAACCATTGGTCTGACCCAGTATGGCTATTCTTATGTTCTTAAACACAGTCCTTTGATAATCATTCAGGGACAACCACACCTCCACTCCTGTTTGTGTTTGTCTTCTGCTGCCCTTCTCCCAGCTCTTCAGCTGTGGACATGGAACAGAACTATTTGTTTAGCAATTCTGCCTTATCTTTATCAGCGTCTACATATTCCTCCCTCTTAAAGTGCTTGAAAAGCTACTGAAGCTATAAAAAGGCCACTGGAAAAAAAATGGATGGCACTCAACCTCTTCCCTTTTCTTCCTTTTTTAAATTGCCTAAAATTATTTTGTATCCGGGTGATTCAGCCTTAATCCCCATAGTTTATGCCTTAATACTTAAATGGCTAGGAAAGATTGTTAGCCTGCTTGCACCTTTACTGTTACCGTTGTCAAAAATAATATTTTTCAAAATACTTTATGTTCTGACACCAATACCTGCGGCAAAAGCTTTTAGTATCTCTGAGTTTACTGTTCTCCGTTATCATTTGTCTACATCTAAATTTCATTTCTAATGGGATCCGTTTGACAGTGAAGGGTACGTATGGAGGTGCTTATACCTATATATGCCACTTAACTGGGGATTTCATATGACAATTTTGCACAGTTTTAGAAACCATGGTATCCTAGGCACAAATGTTTTATATAATTTAGTACAAATAAAACAGCACTTGGGTATGCAAAATATATAATTCATGTGTAATATCCAAAGGATATATTTTAATATCTATTAACACTAAAGCCAGTACTATGAATAAAAATATGATGGCTTGTGGAATTAAACATTCTCTTAATGCCTGATTCTGTCCTGTTGTACAGCACAGTGGAAAATGGTTTTTCTGCTGGAGAATAATGATGAGTTGTGGTAGATTTTCCATTAAAACACACATGCGTACTGCACATTCTGATATGAAAACTCAGACCAGACTAAACACTGTAATACACAAGTGGAGAAAGCAATAGCCAAGTTTCAGTGGCTAATATAAACATGATGGAAATGTTTAGGATGCTGCATGAGTCACTCCTATTGGCTGTCACAACTAGCACCAATTTCCTGGAAGATTCCCTTTATGTAAATCATGTAGATCTCCATGGTAACCTGTGCTTCTGACAGTATTCAAAGCAGAATACTACCCTCATATACCTGATGCCCAAATTACAGGACAGATTATTACACCCTTCAAATTACAATAATATAACATTTTTTTTTTTAAATGCCAATCGCTGTGGTGTTCAGTTTATGCAAATTCAAGAAAAGGAACAATCACTTTTGTCAACTAGAGTGGCCCTTTTGGCAGCCCTTATTTTTTTATGTGTTTAAATCTTTTTATTAGCAGAAACATAACAACAATACGATAAGGAGTACAAATGCAGTAAATCCTACCATTAATCTAAGATCACTAGACGGTTTTAGTTTTTCTCCCCTTCCCCCTCCCTACTACCCAACTAACATAGTAACATAGTAGATGACGGCAGAAAAAGACCTGCATGGTCCATCCAGTCTGCCCAAGACAAACTCATATGTGTATACCTTACCTTGAATTTGTACCTGTCCTTTTCAGGGCACAGATCGTATAAGTCTGCCCAGCAGTATTTCCCGCCTCCCAACCACCAGTCCCGCCTCACATCATCGGCTCTGGTACAGACTCCGTATAAGTCTGCCCTCCCCTATCCTAGCCTCCCAACCACCAACCTCAACTAACATCCCTTATCAATTCTATATTTACCATGCATAATTGATGGTAACAAAACAAATATACTGCGAAACAGATGAGTGCGACTTCCTCATAGTTGGCACATTTTGTGAAAGTTACTCTATTGGGGTTAGTCATCCAACCCTACCTTCTTCTCCCCTTCCTTCCCTCTTGCTATCTTCCCTCACTCCCACCCCCTCCCTCTCCCTCTTGCTTTTAAATGGCTGAGTGGTCAAGGCACCCTCCGCTGTCTTTCCCAGTGGCAGGCATATTCCTGGGTCGGTCTCCACCAGCCAGCTTTTGCAAAATTTGCCATTTTGACATGGGGTGGAGTGTATTCCAATATCTCTCCCACACTTTCCTGAAGGCAGACGAGTCTTTCTCCCCCCCTCCATTGTAGGGAGCATCCTATATAATAATTCTCACCTCCAACGTTCTATGCTTGGGACCGTGGCTCCCTGGCTGCAAGTGGTCTGCGAGGCAGACATGCACGGACGTCACTGATGTCAACACAGCTGATTCCAAGGCAAGGGGAGGAGTGCGCGTGTTTCCCTACTCCTCCTACTGCCTCGGAATCAGCTGTCACCCCCCCGCGCTATGGCCCCCTCGAAACCCACCCTCTCCCGTGAACCTGTCGATCCCCTCCCCCCCCGGAACACCGAAAACCGCACCCCCCTCCCGCCGCTGTTGTGCACTACCTTCGGGTGGGTTCCTCAATCATCTTCTTAGAAAGTTTAACTCCGTGTGTCTGACGTCAGACGCACGGAGTTAAACTTTCTAAGAAGATGATTGAGGAACCCACCCGAAGGTAGTGCACAACAGCGGTGAGAGGGGGGGGGGGGGGTGTCATTTTCGACTTCCACAGCTCTTTAGTGGGTGCTTGCTCTTCCCTCCATTTGAGCAAAATCACTGTCTTCCCAATCAAGACTGCTTTTTGTAGGAATCCGACATATCCCGATGGTATGGGCTTCTCTATAGTGAACACATCAAACAAAATCAGAGGATTAATCACTACTTTTTGCTTCCACCAATGGCCAATTTCTGTCAACAATTGTATCCAAAACTGTCGGATGGCCGGGCAGACCCAAAACATATGTCCCAGGGTTGCCCTTATTTTTTTAATAATCAAGTGTAAGTCAAGTGATAAATAAGCTTTTATTTAACTGTTTCTTTCAGACTGGATGCTATTTCGGAGAGAGCCATCATATTTCCTCTACTTCAGACTTTCAGATAATAGCAATGTTTACTTGGAGCACTGATGACTACAGTGATTGTGCAGATCAAACAGTTCTCTCTTTGATGTGATAAATATTGGTTGTATTATAGATATCGGTTCTTAATTGCCTGCACTGGTTTTTAGAATGAGCAGAATGAAAGTGGATTTTAGAAGAAACAATAGAGGAAAGAAAATCTGAACTTGTAAAAACATAGCATACATAAGTATTTCCACACTGGAACAGATGGAAGGTCTATCAAGCCCAGTATCCTGTTTCCAAAAGTGGCCAGTCCAGGTCACAAGTACCTTCCAAGATCCCAAAAGAGTAAAATAGATTTTATGCCGCTTATCCTAGAAATAAACAATAGATTTTCCCAAGTCCATCTTATCAAAACCTTTTCAAACCCTGCTAAGCTAACTGCTTTTACCACATTCTCTGGTGTGGGTGAAGGCAACCAAAGACCATGTGCTCACTAATCCTATCAATTTTGTCACATTCCAACTCCACCCCACTATGACACCTACTGTCAGTTACCCTCCTCCCTCTGGGCTGGGTACTCCCCTTCCCATTTATGTTGTTCTCCCTCCCCGCAATGACTCTGGAGAGTTCCACAGTTATCTAGTAATCCCCTGAGGAAATCTCCAAACTCAGTTTACCAGGTGATTACATTTTGATTCAATTTGATTCCACCTTCTTCTAAATAGGGACAGTCTTGTGTTTATCCCATGATGTGGCATTGCTCATGTTCTGCCAAACTCTCCCTATATGAACACCCATTTGCAATATATGTTCTACCAGTGGCGTCGTGAGGGCAGCTGACACCCGGGGCAGGTCGCCGGTGCGCACCCCCCCGGGTGCAGCGCGGTGCACCCTCCCCCCTCCGAAGTGCAACCCCCCCCCCCAAGAACATACCTGGAAGGCGGTGAGGGGCGGGCGGGAGAGCCAATCCGCCGAGTGCACGCCGCTGGGGGGTGTCAGCGCCTCACTGGTTCCCTGCTCTCTCTGCCCCGGAACAGGAAGTAACCTGTTCCAGGGCAGAGAGAGCAAGGAACCAGCGAGGCGCCGACACCCCCCAGCGGTGTGCACCCGGGGCGGACTGCCCCACCGCCCCCCCTCCCTACGCCACTGTGTTCTACTACTACTACTGCTACTATTAATAATCTATGATATGCATGTACTCAGGGGCCCTTTTACTAAGCAGTGGTAAGCCCAATGTGCCAATCTGGAGCTACTGGTAGTTCCCATCCCTAGCGTGCACCATTTCTGGCGCTACAAAAATATGATCTATTTTTGTTGCACTGGAAGTTAACTGGTGGTAATCAGGCAACACCGCGTGCTGCCCGGTTACCACTGGGTTAGCACAGGAGCCCTTACTGCCATTTCAATGGGTGGCAATAAGGGCTCCCCCCAGGGCTGCCGAGAAGGGGGGACAAAATTTCCCAGTACCGGGGTCTCTGTCTCTCTCTCCTGCTCATGATGGGACCGAGTGATCGCGTCCTGACAGGAGCAGGAGAGAGAAACCTCTGGTGCCGGGCCCCCTTTGGAGGCTGAGAAGGACCTGGAGCTTCCTCTAGCACTGCTCTTCTGCCCACTGCTGAGCGGCTGCTTTTCCTCTCAGGTGTGCATGCTCTGTTTTGAAACTCAGCATGCCCTGAGAGAAAAAGCAGCCACAGGGGCAGGCAGTCAGCGCTGGAGGAAGATGTCTTCTGCCGGCGGGGCCTCGGGATCCCTCCCAGCCAAGGTATTTCAATCTTCAATCCTGTTGCGGCATGTGATAGCGATCGGAGGGTGGCGGCAGTGGCGTAGCTACGTGGGGCCTGAGGGGGCACGGGCCCCCTGCCGACGATCCCCTTGACCCCCCCCTCCCACCACCAACTCTCCCCCGCCATCGCCGCCCGCCCCGCCGCCGCATCTGATACCTTGTTTCCTGGCCG
Source organism: Microcaecilia unicolor (assembly GCF_901765095.1). Classification (NCBI taxonomy): domain Eukaryota; kingdom Metazoa; phylum Chordata; class Amphibia; order Gymnophiona; family Siphonopidae; genus Microcaecilia; species Microcaecilia unicolor. The sequence goes on from NC_044035.1 coordinate 328,096,662, forward strand.
GGCCAGCCGAAGAGAGCCTTTTCAGCGTCAGAGTAGCGCCCTCGTTCAAGGAACTTCCTGGTTATGATCAGCTGTTTTTGACGCCTTACGTAAGGTGTCAGAAACAGCTGATCATAACCAGGAAGTTCCTTGAACGAAGGCGCTACTCAGGCGCTGAAAAGACTCTCTTCGGCTGGCCCGGCCAGCAAACAAGCTATCAGCTGCAGCGGCGGGGCAGGCAGCGACGGCAGGGGACGGTTGGTGACAGGAAGGGGGTCCAATGTGGCGGCGGGGTGGGCGGCGACGGCGGGGGAGGGTTGGTGGCGGGAAGGGGGTTTCAAGGGGATCCTGGCGGCGGGGGCGGCTAAACAGTGCCCCCCCCCACCTCGGGCTGTGGCCCCCACTCCCGGCGAGGTCTGGCTACGCCCCTGGGTGGTGACAACGGACTATGATTTGGAGGGGGAGGACAGCAGCGGCCCTGCCCCCGGCCCGGCAGTGGTGGCCCTGCCATAGGCCTGGTTCAGTCTCTTAGTGGCCCTGGCTCCCCCTGAAATGGCCGCGCGGTAAGGGTTTCACTTATCGCACAGCCATTTCTTTTCCTCAAATGAAGACAGCCTTTTACTCTCTGCAGTAATAAGGGGGCCTGCACTAGCATCCGCTTCAAAAACATGTATCAGTGCTAGTGCAGGCCCCATTTTGCTGCAGCTTAGTAAAAGGCCTCTTACAGAATAGCATGTAGCGTGTAGATTATTTGAAACCGCACGTACTTGGCACTACTAACTCTCTCTTTAAGAGCCCTTCAACTGTAACTACTCCCCTAACAAGGCTCATATATGATTTTAACCTCCACCTTAACCATATATCACATAGAGATCATTCATATGTTTTTTATGTTTTTTATCGCCTCAGCAGTGCACATGACCAACTTCACTCTTTTATTGGACATTCAACAGCACCCAAATCCTCACTGGCGATAATATTTTATTAAACTGTTTCTTCATTTACTTATTTAACTGTTCATTTTACTTTTTAATTTTTAATCTCTAAGTTACTTATAAGCAATACTTAACTTGCACTGAACGGTCAGACCAGGGGTTCAACAATGCCAGACATGCATGTTTCGCCCTAAAAGGCTGTGTCAAGGGCTCCCCCTTAGCCGTTCTTAGTACCAGCCTCGCAATGTTTTCTTTCTGGATTTCCTCCTGCTAAGATGGCCACAGCTTCCTACTCTGTCCTTTTAGCTTCTCCTTCTCCTATTGATGTCTCCACCCCCTGAGTCCGATGGACCAATCACAATTCCCCACTACATTAAGGTAGCTCCTTATATTAAGGTAGCCCATTCTAACTCAGCATTAAGTCCCTGTGGGATCACTGTTTTCAAAAAATATATATACCATTGCTCTCTGTAATTCAAAAGTTTTTTCACTGATCCTCCCTCCCTGCCCACATGCACATGTTCCAATACTCGCCATTGCATATCTTCTATTCTATGTCCTTTCTCAAGCCAATGTTCTACAATCGGGGCTTGGCAGTTTCTCGTCGTAATCTTAGATTTGTGCTCAGTTAACCTCACTTTTATAGGTCTACTCGATCTCCCAATATACATAAGTTGACACGGGCATATTATCACATAAACTATATTTCGTGAATTACAATCTGTAATATCCCTTGCTGTCAATTTTTCCCCCTCCCCGGGGTTATCCAGTCAGATCCTTTTATAGTAAGTTTACACCATTGGCATTTCCCACATTCCTTATGTTCACCACCTTTCTTCCTTCCCACAGGTTTCCCAAACTTATTGCCTGCTAATGTTTCCCCTACCGTTTTCCCTTTAGTATAAGCTATCATGGGATATTCCTCAAACCCTCCATATAGTTGGATAATATGCCAATGTTGTCTTATATAGACCACTAGTTTTTTGCTAATCTCTGTATAGGGCAACACACAAGTAATTCTCTCCTGCTGCATATCCTTGTGATCTTCTAACAGGAGCGGGCGCTGCGCAAAACGCGCCCTCAGGTATGCTTTTCTTATTGCAGCTTTCGGATATTGTCATTTCCTTGCATACATGTTCTCATCTACTTGTAAATGACTAGAATACCATCAGGTATACATGTACATGTCCCTAACTTTATGTGACTCCTATTTGCTCTTTGTTATCTGCCACATTAATAGTGAATGCAGAGATTGTTATCACTCATTAACAGTAAGGTGCGGTCCCCACCCAAAATGGTGTTTAATGCTTTAGCAGTTTAACAGAGCAATTAGCATGCTATCAGTTAATGTGCTGCATTAGTGAGATTTCTTTCCTTCTGTTATTTGTTTTATTTTAATTTCATTTACATTTATTTATTTATTTCACTCTAAGCACGTTCCTAGCTAGTTATCACCTATTATAAGGGGAAATTTTGAAAAGCATAAAATGTGCATGCCCAATCCCATACCCTGGAAAAAGTACGGGATTGTTATATAGCTGATGGCATTATGGTGTATTTCAAAGTGTAAAAAGCAATAGAGAAGGACAAGTTACGGCAATACCAGCTCTGTAACAGTTCATTTTTAATACTGCGATGCAATATTCAGCTTCATGCAGAGGAATGAATGATACATCAGTAAACTATTATTGTGGACCACATTTCCAGATGCTTATTTGCTCCTTAAAAAAATCGTTGCTCACCTTAGTTAATCCTTGACGTTTCCCCCTCAACTTCTCCTTACACTGTATTTTTGAGAAACTTTATATTTTATGATTAAAATACTTTCCTTACTTTTTCATTTTAAAATATGTTAATGCTTCTGCATAAAATGTTGAAACTCTTAAATGTAAAATAATAATAATTCTTTTCTGGGTCACTTAAGGTACAGATATACAATAGCTTCAGGCTTAAATAGCTTTTCTAAGCTAGGCAGATGCCATTTTATAAATTGGTGAAAGACTCAGACAAAGACAGCGTGGGCTTCCACTGTGTTTATACAGTGTGCAGCATGCAGAGAGGAAGAATGACACCAAAGTGCTCTGAATAACTGCGAAGCCACCTTCACTGTGGCATTAAAAAGAAACTGGAGCCATTGGAAAGCTGTCACTGCATCAACATATATACATAGACTGAAATCCAGCTCAGCTTTGCATGGTGGTTATTTGGCTCACGTGACAAGGGCGTAGCCAGACCTTGATGGGGGGGGGCATATTTTGGCCCGCCTCCTCACTGCCGCACTCCCGTTGCCACTTCCGCCCTCCCCGGCGACTGCTACCGCCTCCCCGCCGATGCCCTCCTGCCGCCATTTCTGTCCCCCCCATTGCCACTGTGAATGTACCTTGACTGGCGGGGGTCCCCAACCCCTGCCAGCTAAAGCGTTTGTCCCGCGCTGGTCTCATGTTGCCTGACACCCTGTCCTGTTTTTATTCACTGTGCACACTCGTTTTAATGAAACTGAGCATTTAAGCATCTTTGTTTTCATTAAAATGAGCGTGCACAGTGACAGAAAACAGGACAGGGCGCCAGGCAATGTGAGACCAGCATGGGACAAACGCTTTAGCTGGTGGGGGTTGGGGACCCCAGCCAGCCAAACCAGGGGCTCCAGAGCCAATTTGGGGGGGGGGGGGCGAGGCCCCCGTGCCCCCCCTGTAGCTACGCCATTGCATGTGGAAGTTAACGTGAGAATATATTAACAAACTGCAACTCTACTTCTCTTTTAAAACTGTATGTAAGGAAGCAGTTTCTGAATGCTGGATGATGCTAAATGAATGTGAAAGTTCTCCTTTATTTACTTACTAGCCGTTAAGCCTGTTAGAACGGGCGAGATTTCCAGCTACCCTCATCGCCGCCGCTCCCTCCCTCCTCCATGCCGGGCCCCCTGCACTGACCTGACAGCGCCTCTCACCTCCGTGTGGAAGCGCTGCAGGCAGCAGCAGAGCGGAGGGGGGCGGGAGCGGTGGTGGGGATGGGAGGAGGGTGGAGGTTGGTGCGCACAATGTTCGTTTCCAGGGGCAGCATCCGACAGTCCGACTTTGTTTCCCTCTCTGTTCCGCCCTCTGACGTCATCATGTCTTGACGTGAGGGCGGGACAGAGAGGGAAGTCTCTACTGCGAATTTGCAGGTGAGTCGGTCACTTGCCATTTATATGTTTGATTTCATTTGTTCATGACCAGTATAGAGTGCATTACAGTAATCCAATCTTGATGTTATCATGGCATGCACAATTAGGACAAGATTTACTTTCTCAATGTGAGGAGATAGGCAGAGTAGTAGTCACAAATGGTAGAAGCAGCAATTGAAGGGTGCTTGGATTTGGAGAATCAGAATAAGTGTTGAATCTAACTGTATTCCAAAGTTCTTGACTTGTGATTTGAGCGGGATTTTGTAGTTCCCAAAAGAAGATTTTGATGTCAGGTATGTTCACATTTGTGTTAGGAACCCAGAGAAGCTCAGTTTTACTTGGTTTAGGCAAAGTTTGTTGTTCTTAGCCCATTCTTGAATTGATGTTAGACAGGTAGTCAGTTTGTTTATTCAGGGCTCTGGGTAAGTCAAATTCAATGGGTATGAGTAGCTGCACATCACCTGTGTAGATGTATAACTGAGTGTCCATTGACCAAATCAGCTCAGATAGTGGCTTGAGGTAGATATTGAACAGAATAGGTGACAGTACTGATCCTTGTGGTGCCCCACAGGTCAGTGCCCATGGTGGTGATGAGGTTCTGCCAAACATTATGTACTATTGCCTGTCTAACAGATGGGATCTGAACCAAGCAAGCATTGTTCCATTGATAAATGTTTCTGCTAGTCGTGCTAGCATGATATCGTGATCCACAGTGTCGAAAGCTGCTGAGATATCTAGCAGTACTATCACTGAGTAAATTCCCTCTCTCGATTTCTGTGAAGATTGTCTAGTAGGGATACGAGAACTGTTTCTGTTCCATAACCAGGTTTTAGGATCTTAACAATCACTCTCCTTTGAAGATTTGTCCAAAAACAGAAGATTGCGGTTGAGAAATTCACTCTTTTATATGTTGTTTTTACAGACCCATGGGGATAACCTCTATCAGTAAGCTTTTATTTCAAAATTTTAGCTTGCTTATTATATTCAGTTAACTCAGAACAAATATGGCAGTATTGTAGAAACTGTGAGAAAGGAAGGCTTTTAAAGCAAGAAAATTGCAACTGTCAAACAGCAGGAAAGTATTCTTGCCCATTGACTTGGTATACACGGTAGTTAAAAAGTTGCCAACCTTCAGTTCAATCTGTACATCTAAAAAGGAAATACTTTTCTGATCATGGGGTAAAACAAACTCAATAGAGGTGTGTCTCAAGTTAAGGCAATCGTGGTAACTTTGAAGTTCTTCAGAGCCTGTCCAGACAATAAAAATATCATCGATAAATTGAACTCAAAGTAAACTATATTGGGTAAATGGGTTGGATTTAAACCATTTCTCTTTGAAGTGACTCATGAACAGATTAGCAACTGATGGGGACATCGTAGTCTGTACAGCCACTCCCAAAATTTGCTGGAAAATACGTGTCTCATATTTAAAACATTGTTGGTCATTGCAATCTTCACAAGTTCAGTTAAGAAAGAAGCTGGAATACCCCTGGTATTAGGATTTTTTTTTAGGAACCAGGTTTATAACCTCTAAAGCTTCTTGTTGAGGAATAAAGGTGTACAATGATTTAACATCCATTGTTACCAGGAATGTTACCTTTGACAAATCATCTAAAGAAGCTAACTTCTTCAAAAATATATAGAATCTTTTATATAGGAAAAACCTTTCTGAATCAATGGCCTTAAAAAACAATCAACAAATATTGATAGAGATTCTAACAAAGAAGTCCGACTTGACACTATTGGATGCCCAGGAGGCTTGTTTAATATCTTATGAATTTTTTGGCAGCAGGTAAATAACTGGAATATATGGATACTGTGGGTGCAGAAACTTAACCTTGTTAAGTCAGATATCCCTTATCAGTACCCATCAGGACTAGTCCATTAATGACACTTTGAAGGTTAATAGTAGGATCAGAGCTCGATTCCCAGTAGTCAGATGTTATCTAGAGTTGTCTCAACATCTCTACTTCATAATTAGTACATTCAAGAATGACTACCACACCCCCTTTATCCTAATAACAATTTCTTGGTTTCTTCTGAAAGTGAGAATCGCATTATGTTATTCTCTTGTGCAATTATGAATGAAAAATTGTTCTTGAGAAAATGTTGTTGCAACTTTGAAGAACAAGTCATTTAAAATCTGAAACATTGAATGCAGGTGAAGTGAGCTGAAGGTGAAAAGTGTTGGATTTGATCAGAGAAAGAAAGAACTAAACTGATTTTTTTGTTTGTTTGTGTGCTGTTTAAAGTTTTGCAGTTAAGACTGGTGGAGAGACCATGTGCATGGTTGTGTAAAAAAGGTTTATGCAAGTGGTTTCATCCCAGTTAAGCTGCTAGGAACACTGGTCTCCAAGCTTAAGGTTTGACTTGCAGCATGTGTGTTCTGCATGGTCTGCTGGTGTACTAGTATGGAAGATTGTATGAGTTTGGAGAGACCAAGTTGCTGTGGGCAGTGTGACTACAGGATCCAATGAAGAGTGCCCTTCCTTAGTTAAGGAACTCAGTACAAGAATAGAAAAACTATTTAAGGTTACACAATTATTATTTATTTTGTTAGTTAGAAAGCCACAGTTGTCCCTGAATCCCAGTTAGTGCTGTTCCTGCTGTTAGGAAGGAAGTCTTTTTTTTGTTGTTGATTTCATTTAAAGTGTGAGGCAGTAGGTTCCTGTACTGGAAGAGAAGATCGAGCTCCAATGTACAAGCAAGGAGAAGAAAGAAGAAGCTCCAAGAAAGACCAAAGATAAGTCTTCACTCCTATGCAAAAGGACACCAAAAGGTCACTGAGTTTAATCTGACTTAGCTGTTCTAGAGACTGAATCTGGTTGTTCACACCTAAAAGACAAAGCAATTCAAAAGAACTGATTCTTGAGACAAACTATAAAGGAAAGTTATAACTATAGACTGAGAGAGAACAAATTAGATACTTTGGTTTATACTTATCTGTTGGTTTCACTGTTGTTCTTAAGCTATACTACTACTACTACTACTTATCACTTCTATAGCGCTACAAGGCATATGCAGCGCTGTACACCATGCATGGAAAGATAGTCCCTGCTCAAAGAGCTCACAATCTAAATAGGACAGGCAAACAGACAGAACAACTAAGAGGTAAGGGAATTAAAGAGGTGGGGATAAAAGGGTACAGGGCAAGTGAGTAGTGGTACTACTGCACCTGTTAGGAAATTTTCTGTTATTAGTTTATGTTTCAATGTATTTTTATGTAACAAAAGAACCTAATGTGTTAACAACATCACATTTTCCATATCCCAAATTGGGTTTAAATAAACAACTAGTAACTTGTACTTACCATCTGTCTGATTACTGGGTCCTAAAATCCTTTTAGTTTTCTTTCCTTTCCATGGTCTAGGACTTTGGAGGTGAAGCTAGTTTGTCTCCGAGCTCAGAGGAGAACTGCAGGCTTGAGGTATTCAGCCACGGGTAATAGTAGAGCTTGCAGGGCCTTCTGAGACAAGGAAGCTACACTATATTTACCCGAGAGCAGCTGTAAATACCAAAATTGATCTCAGTGATCATAGACATGCATTCACATTTTCAAACAAGGAATACACATGTATTTTTTTTTTTGTTCCACTCGTCCACCCATACCCCACCCTGTTGCCCTATACATGATGGGCATCCTTCTCCCAGGATTGCCCAAATCGACATAATCGAAAGCAGATTTTGGGCGTCCTCAACTGCTTTCCGTGACGGGGACGACCAAAGTTCATGGGAGCGTGTCGGAAGCATAGTGAAGGCGGAACTGGGGTGTGCCTAACACATGGGCGTCCTCGATCCATAATGGAAAAAAAAGGGCATCCCTGACGAACACGTGGACAACTTTACCTGGTCCTTTTTTCTTACGACCAAGCCACAAAAAGGTGCCCGAACTGACCAGATGACTACTGGAGGAAATCAGGGTTGACCTCCCCTTACTCCCCCAGTGGTCACTAACCCCCTCCCACTCTCATAAAAAAATGTTTAAAATATTTTTTGCCAGCCTCAAATATCATACCCAGCTCCATGACAGTAGTATGCAGGTCCCTGGAGCAGTTATAGTGGGTGTAGTGCACTTCAGGCAGGTGGACACAGGCCCACCCCCCACCTGTTACACTTGTGGTGGTAAATGTGAGCCCTTCAAAACCCACCAGAAACCCACTGTACCCACATCTAGCTGCCCCCCTTCACCCATAAGGGCTATGGTAGTGTTGTACAGTTGTGGGGAGTGGGTTTTGGGGGGCTCAGCACACAAGGTAAGGGAGCTATGTACCTGGGAGCTTTTTCTGAAATCCACTGCAGTGCCCTCTAGGGTGCCCGGTTGGTGTCCTGTCATGTCAGGGGGACCAGTGCACTAAGAATGCTGGCTCCTCCCATGACCAAAGGGTTTGCATTTGGTCATTTCTGAGACGGGCGTCCTTAGTTTCCATTATCGCCGAAAATCAGAAACGACCAAGTCTAAGGACGACCAGCTCTAGGAACGACCTAAATGTCAAGATTTGAGTGTCCCCGACCGTATTATCGAAACGAAAGATGGACGCCCATCTTGTTTCGATAATACGGGTTTCCCCGCCCCTTTGCTGGGACGTCCTGCGAGGAAGTCCTCAGGAAAACCTGGGCGCCCCTTTTGATTATGCCCCTCTACGTATACTATGTTTTGGGGCCTGTCAGCCATGGGCCTAGGTTCAAATTTCCTCTGATTCTTAAGAGACTTTACCTTTCATTATCTGTACCTGTGAAGTAAGAGGCCTCAATCTGTTGAGTTAATATGGTATATAGGTGGGGCTCCCACTTACACAGTTAACTTAGAGACAGCTGCAAGTTACCCTTGTCTCTGCTTCTCTTAGGCACTTATTCTAGCTCTATGGCTTGCATAAATGCAAGTGCCTAAATGTTACACATGTCAATACCGATTAACACTAGGTACCTTTATAGAATACACTCTGGTAGGGTGCACCCCTAGGATACCTAAATGTAGATGCCCAATTATATAATTGCCCTTACTCTTTCTCTGCTCTGTCCTTAGTGCTGGGGCATTTAGAGGGAATTTTTAGCAATAACACATGTATAATGCCATTGAAAATTCATGGCCAAGGCCACTTCAAAACATGTAAGTCTCTCTGAATATTAGCACAAAGTATTTTTATACACCTTGATCAGTATACCAAACCCTGTGTAGAACTAATGGAACAGAAATAGAGAGCACACCACTACAAAGCTCATAACCTAAATTTGAACATGGAAAGGATGAGTAATTTGTTCAAGGATACAGTGAGTGGTAGAAGAGAGGGATGAAATCTCACTGTTCAAGTTCAATAGCTTTTTCTTAAAATATAAAATGAAGATAACTACGGCTTAATTAAATTCTTTTAAATTAACAGATCAGACATGATTAAAATGGTAATGACCTATATATCTAATAAAGCTGGGTAACAAATATGGATTCTATTTAGACTAGAGTTACAGTGAACAGCTTGTTGTAAATCTGAATACCAGGAAGTCGACTGCTCTAGGGTTTACAAGAGAAAATTATATTCTACTGCTGTTCAGAGCTTATACACCTGTGGAGTTTCAGGGAAAATAGTAATACTTTTGACTATCAAGTCATCATTATCAGTCTGTTATTCCGCATCCTCCTTCATTAGGCATGCACACGCTGTACAGCTCATAAAAGAGTCAATATGAAAAAGAAAACAAACCAGAGGCACCTGGAGAAGAAAACAGAAAACTAGAACAGACATAATTAGATGTAGATCAATTGGATTCAGCCACTACTTACAGACTACTGTATAAAATGGAGTTTATCTACCAACTCCAGTGGTTTAGCTGAGGCTATGCATATGTTCGGTGTAATACTTTTGCCAAGACAATAATTGTTCTTCTATTTATTTAGTGAGCTAACCAGGGCACCTTTAGAAAAAGGAGACAGAATAAAGCAAGAATGCAGCAGACCATTACAGAGTTGAAGAGACATGGGCTAATGGTGCTAGGAGTACAAAAAAGCCCCTTATATTAAAATGCGCTAAGCAGGTAACTCAGGAATTAACTTGCACTACAGGCTTGACACGTGGAAGGAAATTCTCTAAAGGGGTACCTATTTTAAACACCTATTTTTATTTATTACTAATTAATTAATGCCTTTTTTGAAGGAATTCACTCAAGGCGTTGTACAATAAGAATAAATCAGACATGAGCAGTAGACAATTACAGCAGTAAAAACATTCAAATAGCAATACAAGGTATGGCGTGGAGGGGCATAATCAAAAGGGGCGCCAAAGTTTTCCTGAGGACGTCCTCGCAGGACGTCCCGGCGAAGGGGCAGGAAAACCCATATTATTGAAACAAGATGGGCGTCCATCTTTCATTTCGATAATACGGTCGGGGACACCCAAATCGTGAAATTTAGGTCAGGTGACAGCATTATAAAGATTTTTGCCTGTACAATGTGATTTGCTTTCCTTTGAACAAAACAGTTTGTATTTGTTTTAGTCTTAAAACTAAAAATGGAGAGAGAACAAGTGGATCAAACTTCACTGAAAGCTATTTTAAGTTCTGATGATACAGTTACGAAGTAAATATTTCAAAAATTTGCCAAGCAATCCAAATCTGCATCTGCCGGTGTAAAAACCTAGACATTATACACCAGAGGGAATGGAGCTTTATATAGATAACACTCCAGCTTTCTACAAAATACCTAGCACATTATGCAATGACAGTGATGTTAATGAAAAATCAAATGCTATCTCAGTGGTTCTCAAACCTGTTACTGGAGGCACCCCAGCCAGTCAGGTTTTTGGGATATCCACAATGAATATCCATGAGAGATATTCACATTCACTGCCTCTACTGCTTGCAAATCTCTCTCATAAATATTCATTGTGGATATCCCAAAAACCTGACTGGCAGGAGTGCCTCCAGGATCAGGTTTGGGAACTACTGTGCTATCTGAAAAGCAGCAAATTCTCCAAATCTTTCAAAGTAAGTTTCTGTTTTCTCTACTGGGAAGCTTTATACTGAAACAAACAAACCCATGTCAAGTCAGTCATTATGCATTTCTCCATTAATTCTGACTTAAAACTGATGCTCTTGGGTATCATATTACTAGGTTCATGGTGTCTGATCTGGGTCTAAGTAAACAAAAGTCTTTGTGTGTCAACAGAATTGGAAAATCTTCGCCATGCAATTATTTCTTCCGTCAGTCAGTTTCATTGATGTATTGAACAAGTTTCTGGTTGAAATACTTCAACCAGAAACATTCGTGTTTTTCCTAGCCAGTTTGAAAACACTTTCCACCCTGGCTTTCTCATGGGAATTAAAATATTTCTGTGGCTATGCAATCGCCATTTTACATAGGCTAGGTCTGCTGTTCATTTCTGGAGGGGATTAGAGAGGAGAGAATGCATTTCTCATTCCAAGTAATGTTCCTGCTAAGCTGCGTGAGAGTGCAACAGGGCATAGTAAGTAAGACTGCTACACTCAGATTTTCAAGAGCTGCACGTATAGCAGGGACAGTGAGGACCTGCAATGCTGAGCACAACTTAACTTCATCAGCACACCTTCTTTGACAGTAGAAGGTGCAAGTGGTAGCAACCCCATCCTATTTTCTTCTCTCTGAAATCATCATCAGCAATCAAGGCATAAGCATAAGGGGAAAGGGAATAGGACTTGATGTACCACCTTTCTGTGGTTTTGCAACTATATTCAAAGCAGTTTACATAGTATATACAGGTACCTATTTGTACCAGGGGCAATGGAGGGTTAAGTGACTTGCCCAGAGTCACAAGGAGCTGCAGTGAGAATCGAACCCAGTTCCCCAAGATCAAAGTCCGCTGCACTAACCACTAGGTTACTCCTCCACTCAAGGAATAGACTTTAGAGATACTGTACATTAGATAAGAATAGCATATCCTCGGAGTCTGAGTACAAAGGTAAGATCCTTCAGAAACTTATTACCAGCCCGAATTAATTTGCTGCCATGCTAGAAATACATCCCTTTGGTCAGGCAAAATAGATCTAATGGTTCAAAAAAAAAATAATTGCACAGTTTATTTTATTTATATACTATCTTCACTTTTCCATTTATTTTAGATGTACTTATTCTAAAGTGCATATTTTTGAAGTATTAGAATTGTACTCATTATGAAAAAATGATTAAAAGATGATTCTTTCTGGTAAAGGATTGCCCTAAAATCAAAGAAAGTGTGAGAGAAAATGAAAGAAGGGGACTTTCTGCTTCCATTTAACATGAGCTTTGAGTCTAAGTTTAATGAGTAGTATTACAAGTTTTACCATAGTATCATACAATACATATATCAATAAAAACCTGGTAGATAATGCTTCTGAAAAATATTATTAACAATACAATCTAGGAAAAATAATAATATTAAACATCATACCTCACTAATATAGCTTATAAATTTAGGTATAATAAACAGTGAAATACCTGATTAGTGAATTAAATATATACAAAAGTAAACCAATATTTAAATTTTTTAAAAGTATTTTTTAAAGAGTGCTCAGTTCACACATCAGTCATAAAGTAAGTCATAAAGACCACACCTTGAATATTGTGTTCAATTCTGGTCACCGCATCTCAGAAAAGATGTGGAGGGGCATAATCGAAAAGGGCGCCCAAGTTTTCCTGAGGACATCCTCGCAGGACATCCCGGCGAAGGGCCGGGGAAACCCGTATTATCGAAACAAGATGGGTGTCCATCTTTCGTTTTGATAATACAGTTGGGGATGCCCAAATCTCAACATTTAGGTCGACCTTAGAAATGGTCGTCCTTAGAGATGGTCGTCCCCAGTTTTCGGCGATAATGGAAACTGAGGACGCCCATCTCAGAAACGACAAAATCCAAGGCATTTGGTTGTGGGAGGAGCCAGCATTTGTAGTGCACTGGTCCCCCTCACATGCCAGAACACCAACCAGGCACCCTAGAGGGCATTGCAGTGGATTTCAGAAATTGCTCCCAGGTGCATAGCACCCTTATCTTGTGTGCTGAGCCCCCCAAAACCCCACTCCCCACAACTGTACAACACTACCATAGCCCTAAGGGGTGAAGGAAAGGCTGATAAGCTGTAAGACTAACAAGAAGCTGGGGAGCGTCATTCAGCAAGAAAGTAATAAATGGAGGTTGGACACTAATCTTATTAAAATCTATTTTGTTACAGGCTTGTGCAAGATCGACCCCTTGAAAAAGCCGAGTTGAGCGAAACAGGCACCTGTCGGGGACAAGTCTGCACTGGAATAATTAAGCTAAGTCAAGCATTTATATGAATATGTGGAAGCACAGCTTTAAAAAAGTTTAAATGATAAAGTCCGCTCTCATAGAAGGGTGTATAGTACATTGTGAAAGAAACACGCTCTTCTCTAAGACATATAAAAGAGAGTTTATTCTAAAATAAAAAAAAGTATATAAAAAAGTACAAAAAAATCAAGAAATATTAAAAATAATGAAAAAGGGAGAAGGCAGGGAGGGTCTATGTTTATATTTGTCATATAAGTGGGGCACGCCATAGTTGGCGGTGAGAAGAGAAAAGAGGTCCCCTATGACTGTAGGATACCCTCCCTTTAATAAGTACAAATACACACGATTATTTCCACTGATTAAGTAGAATATATGTGATATAAGTGTGGTGGAATTTTGCCAGCTTGTTGGATCTATTTCTAGAATAAGCAGCATAAAATGTATTGTACTGTTTTGGGATCTTGCCAGGTACTTGTGACAACCTGGATTGGTGACAGTTGGAAACAGGATGCTGGGCTTGATGGACCTTCGGCCTGCTCCAGTATAGCAATACTTATGTACTTATACATATCATTGCATCACGTAAGTGCAGACCTTACAAGTCAATCTGCCTATATAATGATATCCATCTTTCAACCAGCGACATATATCACCATCATAAAACACAATAGGGACAAGTATAGAATGGTATAGAAAATGCTAAAGTGTACACAGTGTAGCAACTGATATAGTTATAGAAACACAGGTAAGCATCAAAACAACAATTCCAGTCAGCACACTAGAACAGAACTAAGGAAATCACTGTACTGCACTTATCTGAAGATGTAGGTTTCATGAAAGGCGGGAGAGAGGGGATATGATAGAAATGTTTAAATACCTCCATGGTATTAATGTATAGGAGGTGAGCCTTTTTAAAATGAAGGAAAACTCTGGAATGAGAGGGCTTAGGATGAAGTTAAGAGTTTATAGGCTCAGGTGTAATCTATGGAAATACTTTTTCATGAAAAGGTATAGAATAGCCTCCTAGTGGAGGTAGTGGAGAAAAGGACTTTGTCTCAATATAAGAAAGCATGGGACAGGCACGTGATAGTGGTTGCCAAAGATGGGCAGACTGGATGGGCCATTTGGCCTTTACTTGCCATCATGTTTCTATGCTTAAACAAAGAAGTTGTATAGGATCAGATTCAGGAAATGGCACCCAGCGCTATTCTGTAAATGGCATTCTGGGTTGAGCACCCTTTTTAGAATAGCATGAAGTGTCATTTACCACACCCAAATTTGGGCACTAAGACTTACCCCTGCTGAAACCAGGTATAATTCCTGGTGCCCAATTTATATACCCATCCACAGCGTTCTATAATACTGCACACAAATTTCTGAAGCATCAGTGACCCACCCATGCCCCTCCCATGGCCACTCTGCATTTTGGGTTGGCAATATGCATGCAGAAATCCAAATTGGTGCCAATTACATCAATAATTGAATGTTAGCGCTCAATTATTGATGTCAATTGGCTCATCGCCCAATTTAATTATCTCAAGATAATGCACAAATTTGAGCACCCTTTATAGAATCTCCTCAATAGTATCTGAATTCATTGGACAAAGTCTTTGGTATTCTAACTAAGTACCCTGAAGTGGAACTAGAGTAATGAAGCTTGATGACAACAGTGTCCCCAAGGCTAGTGGGAGAAGTTCTGAGAGAAGAGGACATTTCTCCGGTAAGTGAACATTATTTTGCTTTTTGTTTTGAGAACTTAAATATTGGGGTTTAAAGAAGGAATTGTAGGTTATTGATAGGCAGTATAAAAAAAGAAGCAAACTTTATCAACTAGTCTCTATACCCTTTTCCGTCTAGTTTTAAAACTTGAACTTTATACCACAGCATTAACAGATAGCCTCTAGAGGCACAGCAGGGCCTAGTTAAGTCAGAGAAAAAAAGAGAGAGAAGCAAGCATTATTAATTACTTTCGATAGTGTACAACACTTTCCCCATAGTTTTAAACTGAAACTTTCTCTAGAGGTAGAAATTTAGCAGCCAAACAACATTAAAAAGGATACTAGCAAGGCTCAAATTTTGTTATAAAAGACATTTTCTGTTCTTTGGCTGTTGGAGAGGTAGAACTGCAACTGACCTGAATTAAGTATTAAGGTATGAGGAAGTAGAATATTTGCAAAGATTATTAAGGCCAATCTGATTACTGAGTTAGCTTGAACTTTCTGCCACAGCCTACAACATTAACAGAGAGCCTCAAGAAGGCACAGCAGGACCTAGTTTAATCTGCTGGCACTAACCTTTAAAAAGGAAATAGAGCAGCTTTTAACTAGAATTTGGGGGGGGGGGGGGGGGGGGGGGGGGGGGGGGGGGGGGAGCCGACAGTTGCCAAGGAGCACATGGTTTGGTATGGAGTATCTTTGAAGGATACTATTGAAACAGGACAATTAGGGAATCTCAATAGAGAGGTTTCTATGGCTGAATGACTAATTTATAGTAGCCAAAGATAGACCTGCTATTTTTATGTGTCTATCTGGCTGCTAAACTTAGCTTGACAATAACTGTCTACGTCAAACAAAATAGCTGGTTAAATAGCCTTAAGCCAGCAAAGCGCTAATATTCAGCATGATATACCCGGTTATCTCAGCTGAATATTAACTTAGCAGCTAGCCCAGTCACTGGCTATGTTGCTTGATGTAGTCAGTTAGTGTCAGTACTAATCGATTGACTGCTAAGTTTAGCAGCCAGATAGACCCACATATCTTTGGCTGCTATAACTTAGAGGAGCATAATCGAACGGCGCCGGCCATCTCTGGGGCCGGCTCCGTAAATGGGCGGAGCCAACCGTATTTTCAAAAAAGATGGCCAGCCATCTTTTCCTTCAATAATACGGTTGGCGCCGGCTAAATCTCAACATTTAGGTTGAATGTTGAGATTGCCAGGTTTAGAGACGGCCAGGTTCGTTTTTTGGCCATAATGGAAACCGGGCCTGGCCATCTCAAACCCGGCGAAATGCAAGCCTTTTGGTCGTAGGAGGAGCCAGCATTTGTAGTGCACTGGCCACCCTGACATGCCAGGACACCAACCGGGCACCCTAGGGGGCACTGCAGTGGACGTGAAAAATTGCTCCCAGTTGTATACCTCCCTTTCCTTATGTGCTGAGCCCCCCAAATCCCCCCAAAACCCACTCCCCACAACTCTACACCATTACCATAGCTCTAAGGGGTGAAGGGGGGCACCTACATGTAGGTACAGTGGGTTTGGGGGGGGGGTTGGAGGGCTCAACATATACCACCACAAGTGTAACAGGTAGGGGGTGATGGGCCTGGGTCCACCTGCCTGAAGTGCACTGCACCCACTAAAAGTGCTCCAGGGACATGTATACTGCTGCGATGGACCTGAGTATGACATTTGAGGCTGGCCTAGAGGCTGGCAAAAAAAGTTTTTAAAGTTGTATTTTTGAGGGTGGGAGGGGGTTAGTGACCACTAGGGGAGTCAGGGGAGGTGATCCCCGATTCCCTCCGGTGGTCATCTGGTCAGTTGGGGCACTTTTTTTGGGACTTGGAGCTGAAAAAAAAAGGGACCAAATAAAGTGGACCAAATTCTCGTCAGGGCCGGCTTTCTTTTTTCGATTATCGGGTGAAGCCGGCCATCTCAATGCACGCCCCCGTCCTGCCTTCGCTACCATGCCGACACGCCCCCTTGAACTTTTGCCGGAATCTGCGACGGAAAGCAGTTGGAGCCGGCCAAATTCGGCTTTCGATTATACTGATTTGGCCAGATTCAGGAGATCGCCGGCCATCTCCCGATTTGTGTCGGAGGATGGCCGGCGATCTCTTTCGAAAGTAAGCTAGCTGGCCATTTGTTCATAGCAGCCAACTCCTCCCCCAGGAAAATTCATTGCTGGTTATCAGATACAGGCTGGCATTGAATTTCCGGGTTTGCTGCCAACCATAAGAGTTAGCTGGGCTGCTTCACGTGGTCTGAATAGCAGCCCTTATATGCATAACATGCATATAAGTGTGAGCACCTAGGTTAAGTGCAATTGCATGAGCCTGAATACCCAAAGGAAGCTACAGTTCAGTGAAACAGTCATGAATTCTTATGGGCAGTTACCCAACCAATACAGGCTTTATTTTGTAATAAACATTTTGTTTGTTAATAAAGGCCCCCACGTGAGTTAATCAGGTGTTTGCAGAATAGTGCTTAGGTGCCACTTTAGCATATACTGGTACTAATAGGCAGACCACAAAGGGATGTGTATTTGAATGCATGCTAGAGACTAGGATATGGAAGAGTTGGTGGTGGAGGAGTAGCCTAGTGGTTAGTGCAGTGGACTTTGATCCTGGAGAACTAAGTTCAATTCCCACTGCAGCTCCTTGTGACTCTGGGCAAGTCACTTAAACCTCCATTGCCCCTGGTGCAAAATAAGTACCCGAATATATGTAAACCGTTTTGAATGTAGTTGCAAAAACCTCAGAAAGGTGGTATATCAAGTCCCATTTCCCTTCCCTTCCTACAAGAAGACAGATATGCCAAGGTTCAAGAGAGGAAAAGACTCCTAAAGTAAAAAAGAAAACATGTTAAGTAAAATCAACAAAACCATAACATACATAGAGGTGTATTTTCAAAGCACTCAGACTTACAAAGTTCCGTAATAACCTGTGGAACCTTGAAAGTCTAAGTGCATCCCCATAGAGGGACCATCTATTGATATCACAGAAATAAACTGACCACAACATTGTGTAGCAAAATAGAAGGCCAGAAGACAAAGAGACAACTACTAACTTTTCTTTCGTAAAACAAACAAACAAACAACCCCCCCACGAAAACAACAAAATATATGGAAAAGGAATAATAAAAACCACAGTTTTCATAGGTGTCAGGAATACATGAGTACCTCAGTGAATTGAGGACACCAAAGATAATGAGGAAGATTCAAAATATCAAGCTGAAACATGCTGCATCTACAGAAAAAAGATCTAAAATTCATATGCTCTAATAACAAATTGAAAGTAGCAACAGAAGCACAAAAACTGTGGCTTTGTGAAGAAAATAGAAAAGTAAGATGTATATTTTCATTTAGAGAGAATTCAAAGCAATTCTATAGGAAACTGGGAAATGCACTAGTGCAGTTAAAATGCCAGCAACTAAAGCTGAAAAAGAAAAGTTTTGGAATAAATTTACAGAAAGACCCCACAGAGCACAACCCAAAAAAGCGGAATGGCTAGCCAGCATATAGGCAAACACAGAAAAGACAAATATCAAAGCTGTGGAATGGCCTGAATAAAAGAACTAGAGTCATATTAAGAAAAAACATAGGGGCTCCTTTTACCAAGCTGCGGTAAAAGGGGCCCTGCGATAGAGCCGGTGCTTGGATTTTCCGTGTGCTGAGGCCCCTTTTACCACAACAGGTAAAAAGCCAAAAAAAAAAAAAAAAGGAAATGACTGTGCAGTTAGTAAACATTTGCTGTGTGGCCATTTCCAGGGGGAGCCCTTACCACCACCTATTTAAGTGACGGTAAGGGCTGCTGCACTAACCCAACAGTAAAAAACAACAACTTTTGGTCGCGCTGGAAATGGATTGTGCTGGGGGCAGTACTATCGACGGCTCCTGCGTTAGTCCGGCAGTACTTTTGGGTTGGTGGATAACAAAGCAGTAGTAGCTCCACTGTCACATTGTAAAAGGGCCCCATAGTTCCAACTTTTGGCTGTA
Source organism: Microcaecilia unicolor (assembly GCF_901765095.1). Taxonomy (NCBI): domain Eukaryota; kingdom Metazoa; phylum Chordata; class Amphibia; order Gymnophiona; family Siphonopidae; genus Microcaecilia; species Microcaecilia unicolor. Next base: position 328,115,697 of record NC_044035.1, read on the forward strand.
ATAATTAACATTGCTCCACCAAGACAAGGCATACTACAAAATTCAATTGATCAGTCATCCAGACCTAATAGTAGGAAGAAAACATAAAATAATGACCCCCCCCAAACTAGTGGAGTAGCCACGGGTGGGTCTGGGTGGGCTAGGGCCCATCCACTTAGGGCTCAGGCCCACCCAACAGTAGCACATGTTTAGCGGTAGCTGGTGGAGATCCCAAGCTCTACCAGCTGAAGACTTCCCCCCTGATGGTAATGAAAACGCTACTCTCCACAATACTGGCACCTGCGCATGTTCAGTTTTCAGCTCATGCCTGCTGCAGACTGCCAAGGTGGAAAGAAGCATTTTCTTGCCAGCTGAGATATCTTTTGGTGGTGGTGGTGGTGGTGGTGGTGGGGGGAACATTTGGTGCTCACCCACTTCTTGCCTAGGCCCACCCAAAATCTGTTCTCTGGCTACGCCCCTGCCCCAAACTACCTATTAGCAACTTTTCCAACTTTCAACTAAAAAATGTTCACTGCAATAAATACCAATAGAATCAACTCTAATAACATTATTGTAATAAAACAGAAAAGCCAATAGGAGGGGACCCAATAAACCAAAGACCAGTTGATGCTGAATAAAGCCATTATGGCTGGCTGTAAGACAAAAACAAAATTTTAGTACAGTATTGATTAACTATAAGAAAGCTTTTGATAGCATCCCATACTTTTAGATAATAAACTTCCCTGAAATAATCAATCCATGGTTTATTCTGTATGAGTATACCAGGTTCATTTTCTGACAACTATGTTCTATCACAGTTATGAAGATGGACAATTTTTTCATTCCTAGCATCAAGAACTAGTTAGAAATATTTCAGGAAGCTTCCCTTTCAGCACTCTTGTTTTGTCAGGGGCTACATCTATTGAGTGTTCTTATCCTTGGGCTATGGATTTAATCTGAACTGTAGAGATAATGATGACCTATAGGTGTCATCGCGTATTGTTTACAGATGGTTTGAAGCTTTACAGAACACAGCATAACTCCAAATAGCAAAACACTTATAAGATGACATCATGGTGAAATGTGCTAAGGCAACTTTCCTTAGAGGAAAAGTAAGTAAAACCAGACATTTTAGTTTTCAATATTTAATATACATACATCACCGTAATGATTGAGGTGAATTCCATTAAAAAGGTAAATAAAAATATATTCCCATCCAACTGCTCAGAAAGAAAATTCCTCGTTGCCTTCTTTCTAAATATAAGGTAGGATCTTTCTTCCCATGCCTCTAAATGGCAATAAGTTCTATAATTGTAGATTTTTGAATTGAAAAAGCACCGTAGAATGTGCTCTGTAAAAGAAGCCTACTAGAAACCATTGATAAAACCTGCTGTGATGATCTAAGAGTCCTTTTAGGTGCATAAAACTGTAGCAATGACTTTAGATATACTGGTCCCTCACCATACAAAGCTTGGAAGACTAAATAGAGCATTTTAAAATGAATGCATCATTATTAAAATTGGGGAGATATGATCTGATGATTTTTTGTTGGTCAACAGTTGAGCCACTGTACTTTGTATTCATTATAAACTTTTCAACTGATATTTGGGGAGGCCACAACAAAGACTATTACAGTAGTCCACATTTGTTGTTATAAATCCATGAATCAATGTAGCAAGATATTTCTGTTCTTTCAAAGGTCTAAGTTGTCTAGCAAACAATGCATAAACAACATTAACGGCTTTTTCTTTTTTACTAAACCACGGTAAATTTTGTACTTACCACACGGTTAATGCCAAAATTACCATGCAGTAACTAGAAAGGCTATGTGGTAAATGCAGGGAGCATACTTTGCATCTGTCCTGCATTTACCTTATAGGGCAGATAGCACAGGAGCACCATATTACGTGACAGAGCCGATAGAGCTGGACCTCTGCGTTAGCCACCCAGCTGTGTAGCACAGCCTTGATGTTAACTGTGACACTGACAGCTGGCTGGAGTGGCACAACAGGTTTGTGGAGCACCCCACCCCCAGCTTCCGATGCCTCCTTGCAGGGACCAGTGCACCCCTGCAGGCATCAAAAAGGGGGAGGGTGAGGGTTTGAGGGAATGGGTTTGTTGTCAGAGGAAGGGGCTATTGATCTGTTTGGGGATTTGTGCTTGCAAGAGGTGGGGGCATTGGTGTGGGGGGGGGGGGGGAATTGGAAGCTGTAGTGGAAATCAGAAGCTGCAGGGATTGGGGGATTTGGAAGCTTCAGGGGTATCAGTGCCTGTGGGAGGGGGATCAGAGCCTTGAGGGGGGAAGGGATTGGGAAGCAGTATCACTACCACTGCACCTCCTCTGACAGCACACTTCACTACCTGTTCGTAGTGTAACTGCACCTATTGTTTTCTCTTGAGGTGGTGGTAAGTTTGGCTACACTGTTGGCGGTTAGGACAGCTGTTACTCAGTATAGACCCATGTGTTAGCTGTCAAAGATGGCCACACTTCCTCCCGCACCTGTCATGCCCAGCTCCAGCTCCAGCCCCAGCCCACTCCTATGTTAGGCAGCTAACACAGTATTTTTTACGCAAAGGTTCCTGTTTGTTGTACAGTAGACATTAGCACAGGTCTGTATTACCGTATACCATGCTGATTATGCTCTCTACATTTTTTAAGAAGTCCAGTTATCAAGTGCAGTTTACAGGTCTGAACTTGAACCTGAGACTTCACCCATTGATACAGGGGTAAACTTTCCAACATGTCCTTATTATCTCTACTTCAGGAAGCAGGTGAAAGCTTGGCTCTTCAACCAAGCCTTTAATGGAAGAAGTAACTAACTTGTTAGTCTCACTCACACACACAAGGATTGACTCGGACTGCACATACTGCAGCGGGACATGTTTATCCACTCCTCCATGTGCAACTTTCTTCAAATCAGTCACCTTACTTTCTAATTCTTCCTACTTTCTTACCCATCTATATGTTACAACTTTGCCTTACCCTTCACTACCAATTATAATGTTCTATTACATATTGTGTTGACATTGCTAGTATACCATGCCATACTTTGTATTGTTTTCGAATATTTTTACTGCTGTAATTGCCTATTGCTCATGTTTGATCTATTCTTACTGTACACCGCCTTGAGTGAACTCCTTCAAAAAGGCGGTAAATAAATCCTAATAAATAATAAATAAAATAATAATAATAACAACTGTATCTTGTACACGTCTACAATCTTTCCTTCATCTACAAATTATTGCTTTACTCATCATATTATCAAAGTAGGGAATAAACTAATCTGGAGTCAGGGTACTTTGAACTCCCCCTTCAGAAACAGATGGTTCTCTTTGACTGAAGATTATAACATAAATGACCTTGAGCAAGAAGGTGTATATAAATATCTGGATGTAAAGGAAAGAGCAAATAGCCAGCATAAATTACTGAGAGAAAAGAACAGCAAAGATTATACAGGAGATTGAAAAGGATATTGAAAACTGCTTTAACAGCATGGAATAAAATGAAATCTATCAGCTGACCGTGCACGATGTTTGGCAGCCTGTTCTGCGACTCCAGGCTGTTATTTTGTTTTTGAGTTATTGCCAAGTGACTGTGGGCAAAAGAAAGTCTTTTTAGCTAGTCTCCTGCTGACTGGCCAGTAGTCACTTATGCATTTTGGAGTGGTTTCTCATGGAGTGCTGACACAAAGAGAACCAGTGTGCCATGAGGAAAGTATTTCTCTCATCCTGTCTGCCCTTACTCCTTCACAGCAGTTGGTTTTAATTTGCTGGATCGAGCAGGAGAAATCAGAATTCCGGTCATTCCTATGAATTTAAGTACAGGAGAGCAGTTGGAAGCATCCTCTAACTTGATGACATCTGAGAATGGCAATCCACTCTGGATTTTTACTGGAGTGGGAAATAAAACAGCTCAGTTGGGTTTGGCAAAGTGCCCTGGAGTTTTTCAAGACCATGCTGAGTCCTCCTTAGTGTGTAATTGATTGGAGACTGTGGCAGATTCTTCAGAGATTACCCTTGCCTCAATATGAGAAACTATAACGAAGTTAGACAAAACTACGAATAATAGATTGGACCAGGTAGAGCAGATTATTGAAAACCTGGTTGACTGGGTCATTAGGAGAGAGGCATCTTTAGAAAAATGTCTGGGGAAAATTCAAACTTTGGAAGAGAAGGTTTAAAGGGATTCACGAAGTTCGAGGGAAAATTATTGAAGATTGTGCTGGTTTTCATCACAGACTGGAGGAGATGAAAAATCACCTAAAGGTTTGTAACCTTAGGTTTCTGAACTTCACTAGGTTATCTAGTTGAGGTTGCAGGGTGGGAAACTTTGGAGCAATGTCAGGAAATACTTTTTCACAAAAAAAGGTGGTGGATGGGTGCCTGGAATCCCCTCCCACGGGAAGTTGTGAAGACAAAAATGGTGTTGGAATTCAAAAATACATGGGATAATCAAGGAGGAACACAATATAGAAAAAGAATGGAATCCAATTAAAGCTACACTTAATTGCCCTCACAACTGGAGTGAGCTTTGATGAATACTTCAGAGGTTGGGAAATATGCTGGGTAGACCTCAATGGTCTGGGTCCCATAAATGGCAAAAACCACATCAGGATAAAGTCTGGAGAGGGCTTCAATGGCAACTCCAGCAGTTGTGAAGTAGGACCATAGAAACCATAGCACTAAATCTTGATGTCCTCTTTTATCATGAACAATTGTAATTCCACATTAGATTTCAGCATGAGTGTATCACATATGACTATCTAATGAAATAGTCCAGGCATATTTAATTTTGCTTATGGTGTTTACTAATCAAATTAAGAACAATTCAAAATAATAAATAAAAACTATTTAAAGAGTAAAAAAATGTTCTGTAATAGATCTATATAATGTAAATGTGGTAGCTATTTTGTCCAAGACATGATAGGCAGATGCACTACCATAATCTGAAGAACCACACAGAATTAACAGGAGGATAATGATACCCTTCATGTTTACTTTGACTTTTATAAAGAGGTAATTTGCAAGAATGGAGATAATCCCACCATACTTTATAATTTAAATGTCACTTGAAATGTATGCTGACATGCAACTGATTAACAGCGGGTTTCTGTGGCAAATTAATTAGTATTTAATCCAGAGGCGGTATTAAGATGTGATGAGATAAAAATAACTTTATTTTGCAAGTCATTAGTTTAAAATTCACTACTTCTGTAAAGAAGAAACCAACAAGTGACTTTTTGGATAATCATGGAGTAAGCAACCAGTCATCACCAAGCCATGCACAGGAATTCAAGGGACATATTTTAAATTACTACTAGTGGAAAATATTACACTGCTTGTAGTTTAGGAAGAACTACAAAAAGCCATGAGTTGAATTCATAAATCTTGTGCTGTTTATGCACATTACAACGTTCTTATTAGAAGAATTTTAAGAAAAAAAGGTAGACAAATTAACATCCCACTGAAATTCACTGGAACTACTTTTAGCAATCATAACAACCAAGATTTCTGTCCCATAATAGAGACTGATGATGGCATAATATTCCCATCCCTCTACTTTGGTGCAAATGTAGAGTGTAATTCTACAAAGAAGATGCTAACATTTATGAAACAAAATATATGGGAAAATGATTAGAATACCATACAGTACAGTCTCGATTATCCAACCATTGCTGATCCAACCATCTGGCATTTCTGACAGACTCCTGGTGATGCCACACAGCTTCTCTTTCCGTTTTCTCAACCTGGGACTCTACTTTTACCATCATTGTGAGCCAGGACCCTACTTTTACTGCCTTCATTTCTGCATTGTTTGAATTCTCTTTCCATTTTCCAAACTCAGGACCCTACTTTTATCACCGTTGTGAGCAAAGACCCTGTTTTGAAATGCCTTTATTCTGCATTGTTTGAGGGGGTTACCATTATTTTCAATATTATCCAACTTTACATTTATCCGAAAACAGGTTGGTCCCATTTAGGTTGGATAATCGAGACTTTATGTATATACATACATGTGTGCACATATGTGTATAAAAGACAAAATTCTGCCTAAATGATATTCTATAAATGTAGCCGAACACAACGAAAGTGACACAAAATGATAGTAGCTAGACGATATTCAATATATAAGTAGTTTACTAAAACATCCAATGACTCAACACGAGCCATGCTCTCTACTATGGTCACTGATAATGTCACACTCTATGTATTCATAGAACTCTCAACCTTTTACAACATTGTGCTCACTCGAACAAATAGATTTTATAAATGTATGCATATCTTATATAGCGTTTATTTTACAGATGGGTGAACACATGGACAGAGTCCAGGTGAAACCTAGCAGGACTCAGACATGTGTAATTTACAGAATACCATAAGTTTCACACATCTCCAACATTCAGGTGTGAGCATTTATACCAGCTCTATGGCTGGCAATAAGGGTCAGATTCTATATAAGGCGCCTAGAAAATATGTGCAGAAAACATTCTGCCTAAGCATATTCTATAAGCAGCATCTAGATTTAGACATGGTATATAGAATATGCTTAGTTGATATCCCAGCACCTAAAACTATGCACCTCATACTTACACCAATGAAAAAGTGGCGTAAATTCCAGTGCATAGATTTAGGCATAGAGGGCCATATTTTATAACAAAACACATACATTTTGAAATGCCCATGAAATGGCCATTTTCCTGCCCATAACCATTTCCCCTGCCCTTTTTGCCTGTGCACATTAAAATTTAGGTGCAGTGAATTACAGAATATACTTAGCGAGTTGTGTGCGTAAATTCTAATTATTGCCAATTCGTGCTCATTATTGCTTATTAAGAACAGATATCAATGCTGATTAACTTGTTAAGCCAATTAAGTTATGTGCGTTATTACAGAATATGCTTGGATTTTGGTATGGATCTCTAGACGTGATATATAGAATCTGGGGGTAAGTGTTTACACCTAACTGCATAGACACATATACACCTGGTTATGCTAATATTCTATAAAGAAAAGTAGATGTCTACTTTCCTTTATAGAATAGGCACCTCATAGACGCCTCCTGGGTGTCTGAAATTCAACAGCATATTTTATTTAAACTTCTGGTTCTCTTAGGATTGGTTTACCACACTATCTCTCATCTGCTCACCTGCTCGCCTTCTCCGTTCAATAAATGATCATCCCTTAGTCCTATCCAAACTTGCTCATTTAGAATCCACCCATTGTGCCGCTTTCTTTTTTGCTGCTCCCTTTCATTGGAACTCTCTCCTGCTTGAAATCCATGCAGAATCCTCATTTAGGAATTTTAAATCGTAACTAAAGACCTGATTGTTCACTAATGCTTTTCCTTTAGACTAACCACGCAATGATTCATAACTACTCTCCTACTTTTTCCCCAATTAGTTCCTCTTCCTGCCTCCTCCCTTTTTTGAATGTGCTTCTTGCCCTACTTCCAGGGCCGCCGAGAGCCGGAGCCAGGACCGGGACCGGGACAAGGCCACCCCGGCCCCCCCACCCAAGGTCGCCGGCAACCCGAGATCGCCGAGCTTCCCTGCCGCCCACCCATCCGAGGTCGCCGGGCCCCCCTCCACCCGCTATCAGGCCGGGCCCTCGAAACTAACCTTAAGCCTCCTTTCACTTCACAGCAAGCAGCGGCAGGGCAGACCTCTCCTCCTTCCTTCCGTGCCCTGCCCTCGTGGACGTTACGTCAGGCGAGGGCAGGACATGGAAGGAAAGAGTGGCCTCACCTGTTGCTGCTTGCTGCGAATTGAAAGGAGGCTTAAGGTTAGTTCTGGGAGTGACGGAGGGCGGGCCAGGCAGAGACAGAGGGTGGGCCAGGCGGCGGCGCCAGGCCCTCCTGGAAGCCCGGGCCCCGGGACTTTTGTCCCCCCTGTCCCCCCCTCTCGGCGGCCCTGCCTACTTCTCCTCTGTATTCCTGTGTGAGTGTGTTGTTGCTTTCCTATCATATTTTGTAGTTCTTTTCCTTTTCTGAAATGTGTTTTAGCATTGTAAACCACCAAATACTGGTAGTCGGTCTGGCGGTGTAGCAAATCTTAATAGACTATAAACTATCTCATTCTGTGTTTCACCCCTTTCTTGTCACCTCCTTGCTTTTCAGTGTATCTGCTTTTTCTTCATGCTGTTCAGATGTAGTGATCCGATTTATTCTATAGCATGTTTAGTTTTGAAGAACTATGTTATTCTAATAAGAACTTAATCATGATTGCTTAACATTGACCTGTGACCAAACTCTTAGGTTTTCACAATGTAGTAAACAGCCAGGCACATGATTAATTTTATCTTTACTCATTAAGGGTTTTGTTTTACTAAAGCTTAGCTCGAGTTATCTTCAGCAGGGCCCATAGGAATAAAATAGGCCTTGCTACAGATAACTTGAGCTAAGCTTTAGTAAAAGACCCCTCCTAAATTCCAAGACAGGAATTCCTTTACTGGTCAAAATGATAGCATTTCTTTTGCTGACAAGGCAGCATTCCTACCAGCAGAGGTCCTTCTGCATTCAGCCAAGGAATGGCCAGCCATATCCTGTTAATGAAGAAATCATCTCAGTTAAGGTTAAAAATAGAACAGAAAAAAAATGTATTCATACTTAACAAAAATCTTCTTAAACACAGAAACTACCCACTAAACAGTGGTCTATGTAAAGAAACACAGAAAATCAGTGCAACCTATTACAAGGCAGCCTTCCATTAAATTATAGCATGTAGAATTGCCTTGGCAGATCAAGTTCTCCAAAACCTAAACATTGTTCTCTGAAAATGTTCTAAGTTTCAGTGAGGTCCATGGTGAAAATGGTCTGCGGTAGTGTGAGCACATATTTTGGGTGCACGCTGTGCCACTTTTTACTGTGGCTGGGGAAAAGGCAATTTGTTAATGGGCTTGGAAATGGGTGTGCGCAAAAATTAAAACTAGCGCATACCTATTTACGACCTGAGCTGTTACCACCAGCCATTGACTTAGCCGTAAGGGCTCACGCACTGTCTGAGTGGTAACCATGCAGTGCATGCCAATGTGGGCATGCTACCAATTACCACTGGGAACGCCCTCCCCCCCCCCCCCCCCGCAGTAGAAAATAAAAAAAGATTTTCTACCGCAGGATTCATTTTCATGTACATTGTTATTTTTTAATTTTTAAGTGAATAAATATACAATTGTTGGTATCCTCATCCACTCTCCTCACTTTTTGTTTTATATCCCACGGTTTCGTGAGGGTTTTCACCTCCTTTTTGTTTTTGCTTGATATAAAGAGTGAAATCATGTGACAATGTTCTATTCCTGCTTATTGATACCTTTACAAATATTGAGCTGAATATTCAACCTGTGGTGGTAAGTGACTAACAAACCGCTTCCTGTCATGGGCTGACTTCAACCTGGATATTCAATGCTGGGGTATGTATGGCTCCTGGCACGGAATATCCAGATATGTGCGCTGACCCAGAAGTTAACTGGGCACCGGCTAATATTCAGACTGGTTTCTGGTTAAGTCAGCACATAAAGAACCCTTTTTACTAAGCTGCATTAGGTGCAAATGTGCATCTAATGCGCAAAATATGGAGTTCCGTGGGACACGCTCAGGAGTACTGTAGCCATAAAATGATCGATTTTCTATATTTTGTGTTAATAGCCATCAGCTAATGTTGACATTAATTGATAAGTTAGGTAGGTAGTGTATGGATAGGCCTTGAACATGTCTTCTAGTTACATATATAGTTTATGAATTATGAATTGTGCTTGTCTATTGGCGCACTTACATGTGCCAACTTATGCTGGCCATTGACATAACATAAAAGAGCATGCCTAAACATGGGCACACCAATGTCAAGAGGACACTAGGGCTCATTTTTGAAACAAACACATAAAAAAAAAACGTCCAAACAACAGCAGAAAGCAGCAAATGGACTTTATTTTTTTTTTGCCAAAACGTCCAAATCACTATTTTTAAAACCCATTTTAAAGACATTTTTCTATGCACTTCATCTGCTGTACATCGAAATCACATGGGGGAGTGTCAGGGGCGTCTTGGGGTGGGATTTGGGCATTCCTAAAACTTGAATATTTTTTTGCCGTAATGGAACAAAGCAAAAATATCCAGGGCGAAAAGTTAGACATTTTGGCCTAGACTTGTTTCAATTGCAACTAAGTCACCAAAAAAAAAAAAAAAAAAAAAATGCCCTAAATAACTACTGGAGGGATTAAGTGGGAGGAGTGGCCTAGTGGTTAGGGTGGTGGACTTTGGTCCTGAGGAACTGAGTTTGATTCCCGGCACAGCCAGCTCCTTGTGACTCTGGGCAAGTCACTTAACCCTCCATTGCCTGCCGCGTTGAGCCTGCCATGAGTGGGAAAGTGCGGGGTACAAATGTAATAAAAATAAAATAAATAAATAAGGCATGACCCCCTTACTCTCCCAGTGGTCACTAACTCCCTCCCACCCCCCAAAGATATGAAAGAAACAGTACATAGCTACCTCTATGACAGCTTCAAACGTTATGGCCAATCCTATTAAGAGCAGCGAGCAGGTCCCTGGAGTAACCTACTGGTCAGTGCAGTACACTGTAGAGAAGGGAACCCAGGCTCATATCCCACTCTATCTGGTATACTTGAGCCATTCAAAACCCACCAAAAATCTACTGTGCCTATATAGAGGGGTGTACAGTAGGTTTTTGGTGGGTTTTAGAGGGCTCACCATACTATATAAGGTGGTAATGGTGAGATGTGTATCTGGGAACTTTTATGTGAAGTCCACTGCAGTGCCCCCTAAGGCGCCTCACTGCTCTGCTGGGACGTCTGTCTGGCCAGTCTACTAAGAATGCTGGCACTTCCTACATCCCAATGGATTATTTTTGTGCATTTTTCCATTGGCCTTTTTTTTTTTTTTTCAAAAATAGTCACAAAAGAAAAAAAAAAAAAAAAAAAACGCACCGAGCACAAAACATGTAGGAAATGACCATTTTTGGAACAAAAAGATAGATGTTTCTCTGGTTCAAAAATTGCTATGTTTGTCACATGAGTTTTGGACATCCAAAATCAGATTTAGTCTTCATGTTAAAAATGCCCCTCCACATTCTATAAAGGAATCTTGGTGCCAAGATGTCATCATAGAATTGGCACTAAGTTCACAGCCTTAGGGCACCTAAACTGAGGCAACAATTTATAGAATTTCCCCATACGTTTTGGGCACCTAGGAAAATGTTTGAAATTCTCTAGTTTCCTTTTGCAAACCATCAAGTCCATAATCAAAGCAGTATTAACCCTCTTAAAAGTTAAGAGGGTTAATCATTTCTCTCTCTATGGTTCCAATATTCTCCTTCTGATCTTCTAAGTTGCTTTAACATATTGCACCTTTCCCTTCAACTCCAATGGAAAAGCCTTTAGCTCAGATGAACATACGTTATTATGATTTTAATTATTATAATTATTAGGATTCATTAACCACCTTTATGAAGAGATTCACCCAAGGCAGTGTGTTGCAGGTATAGACTGGCATAAAACCTAACAGTTTTTTACTGTGTTAATTGTTTTTATTGTCATTAACATTTGTGCATTAACAATTAACCAACAATAAAATAATAATAATGATGATGAAACTAAAGACAGTATGTAAAATAAAATTAGCTCTTTAAAAAAAAGCGCCTCAAGACCTTTCTATTTGGCAAAGCGTATGCATCACTCCCGCCAGGCATCTCTACCTTCTGATCTGTCTTACCCCGGTGTCACATTACTCACCGCTGCTCTTTCTCTATTACTTTACCTCGCTTTGCCTTTTTTCCATTATACTTCTAGGACATTAATTGTTTGACCCCTGACATGTTGTGTTTTTATGTAGATTGTTGTAAGCCACATTGGGCCTGCCCATGGGTGGGAAATTGTGGGATATAAATGCTGCAAATAAATAAATAAATAAATAAAAATCCCTTTAGGCCTGGGTTAGGGCTAGAGATTAGGGTTAGAGTTAGAGTTAGTTTAATGAATTTGGTTAAGGTTAGGATGTGTGTTTAGGTTTAGGGTTAGGTTTGGGGGCACAGGGTTAGAGTTAGGATTAGATTTATAGTTAGAGGTCAGGGTCAGCATTAGGGTGGGCTTAGGGTTAACATAAGTTTAGGGTTATTATCAGGTTTAATAGAAGAATCAATTCTCACCAGTACAGATTATGGTGACTCCAGACTGGGTAATTTCACTAGAGGAGAACATACAGGGACAGTCATAGTAGTCACTTCTGAAGCTCCGTCATCTACTCCTGAAGCCCATATTGAAGTGGTTGATGCTTCTTCTTTCACAGCCAGTCTGCCTGAAACACCCAGACCTCAAACTGCCTAGTTCTGTCTCTGGCCAATGACATCATCTGTGCATGTCTCTTCCAGTCCAGCCCCAGCAGGTATAGCTGCTCTCAATGCAGACAGAAGGTGTGGATGGGTACTGTGAGAAATCTTGAGTTCGACCCTTCCTTTGCCAAAGCTCCAGTGGTAGAAAGCTGAGTTCAACCCTTCCTTTGCCAAAGCTCCAGTGCTAAATTGCAAGGAAACTGCACCAACATGAGAAGGTGGGCAAGCTGAATCCTTCCCCTTTCGCTTTGGGGGCATATTGAAGAAATGAGCAGAAAAAAAACAGTGACCTGCAACAATGGGCCCCCATCTCATATTTCAGTTTTTCAGGATAAGTAGAGGAGATGAAACAGTAACAATTTGCAGTTCAAAGTCCCTGTGTCTGATACATGGGAAAGCCACTGTTTCTACTGAGTCCTTTTGTGTCAAAGTGTTTGATCTCACACCCCTTTCACTGAGCTATACTAACCGAAAACCTTGATTATTATTATTATTAGCATTTGCATAGCGCTACCAGATGCATGCAGCGCTGAACTCCTGATACAAAGAGACAGTCCCTGCTCAAAAGAGCTTACAATCTAAATAATACAGACAGACAAGACAGTTACTGGTGAGGGAAGTAATGGGTGAGAAGGGAGGAAGGGACAAGGGGAGGGCAATTGGGGCTAGGAGCTAAAAGCAGCAGTGAAAAGGTGGGTTTTCAGCATAGATTTGAAAACAGGTAGAGATGGAGCTAAACGTATAGGTCCAGGAAGTCTATTCCAGGCATAAAGTGCCGCGAGAGAAAAGGAGCAAAGCCTGGAGTTAGCAGTGGAAGAGAAGGAGGACGACAAGAGAGACTTGTCCAGTGAATGGAGCTCATGGGGAGGAATGTAGGGAGAGATGAGAGCGGAGAGGTAAAGGGGGGCTGCAGAGTGGATGCATTTAAAGGTCAGTACGAGAAGTTTAAACTGAATGCGGAAGAGGACAGGGAGCCAGTGAAGTGACTTGAGGAGCGGGCTAGTGTGGGTATAACGATTCTGGCGGAAAACAAGTCGTGCCACAGAATTTTGGACAGATTGGAGAGGAGAGAGATGGCTGAGCGGAAGACCAGTGAGAAGTAAATTGCAATAGTCCAAACGAGAAGCGACAAGGGTGTGGATAAGGGTTCTGGCAGTGTATTCAGAAAGGAAGGGGCAAATTTTGCTAATATTGTATATAAAGAAGCGACAGGTTTTGGCGATCTGTTGAATATGGGCAGAGAAGGAGAGAGAGGAATCAAAGATGACTCCAAGGTTACGAGCCGAGGAGACAGGGAGGATGTGAGAGCCATTAACAGAGATAAAGGGGGGAGAGGGGAGATAGGTTTAGGGGGAAAAATGAGAAGTTCTGTTTTGGTCATGTTGAGCTTTAGATGGCGTTGAGACATCCAAGCAGCAATGTCAGACAAGCAGGCTGAGATTTTGTCCTGGATCGGGGTTGAGATTTCAGGGGTGGAGACGTAGATGAGGCCCCACCTGGAGTATTGTGTTCAGTTTTGGAGGCCGCATCTTGCGAAGGATGTTAAAAAAATGGAAGCGGTGCAAAGAAAAGCTACGAGAATGGTATGGGATTTACGTTCCAAGAAGTATGAGGAGAGGCTTGCTGACCTGAACATGTACACCCTGGAGGAAAGGAGGAACAGGGGTGATATGATACAGACGTTCAAATATTTGAAAGGTATTAATCCGCAAACGAATCTTTTCCGGAGATGGGAAGGCGGTAGAACGAGAGGACATGAAATGAGATTGAAGGGGGGCAGACTCAGAAAAGATGTCAGGAAGTATTTCTTCACAGAGAGGGTGGTGGACGCTTGGAATGCCCTCCCGCGGGAGGTGGTGGAGATGAAAACGGTAACGGAGTTCAAACATGCATGGGATATGCATAGAGGAATACTGTGCAGAAGGAATGGATCCTCAGTAGCTTAGCTGAAATTGGGTGGCAGAGCAGTTGGGGGGAAGAGGGGGAGGTGGTTGGGAGGCGAGGATAGGGGAGGGCAGACTTATACGGTCTGTACCAGAGCCGCTGATGGGAGGCGGGACTGGTGGTTGGGCTGGGCAGACTTGTATGGTCTGTGCCCTGAAGGGGACAGGTACAAATTCAAGGTAAGGTATACACTTATAGGTTTCTCGTTGGGCAGACTGGATGGACCGTGCAGGTCTTTTTCTGCCGTCATCTACTATGTTACTATGTTACTATGTTAGATCTGAGAGTCATCAGCGTAAATGATGAGTCTGTACTATTTAAACCCAGCCTAACTACATTATTTTCTTTATTGACAAGACGAAGAGAGGATAACTATTGGAAGCTTGTCAAAATATATTTAGCTGGCACAATAAAAAGGTATCACCTACAACTTGGTTGTGGGTTCTTGACCCATATTTCTATATATTCAAGCGGACTAACATTCCAATCTCAATATTCTACTCTGGTCATGGATAATCTATTTATTATTTCTTGTAGGACTTCTTTCTTATATGATAGAAATATTGAGCCTGATGTTCAAAATGACTAGGAGAGGCTCCTGGCCGCTTTAATCACCTGTCCGGGGCTAAACAGGTATTTTCAAAGGCACTTAAATGGATAGTGCAGCTCAAAATGTCCGGTTAGCACCCAAGCTAAAACCAACTATTCTGGGGTTATTCTGGGTGCAGAGTCTGGGAGTTGGCACTTAGCTGGTTAAGTGATGATTTTCAGCATTTCACCAGCTAAAATAACCACCTAATAGGACTGCATTTTATACGGACCTATCTTTATTTGGTTCTTCATAGCTGGTAAAGTGCTGAATATTGCACTTAACCGGTTATGTTTTTGATGGCTCCAAATACCCAGAAATTCAATGTCAGAGCCTGGACATAGCCCAGCATTGAATTTCCAGGTATAATGCTAGCAGTGGTCAGCTAAATGCTGATCGCTGCCAGCTGAATATCAGGCCTATTGTATTATCTCCAAATCTATTTTTTGACAGGCTTATGACATTGATGCTTATATCTCTGTATTCTTCTTAAACTAGAGATTAAAAATTCTCTGTATGAATTGAATAAAAGTGGAGAGAACATGAATCATTGTCGTAGTACTTCTATTTTCATGTACTTTGTATTTCCTGCAGAGGTTCAGATTGTACCTGTTTGATTCCATTTTAAATTTCATAACTAACTTAATTTCATGTCTAGGCATATCTGGCCTTCATAATATTTCACCTTCTTGCTGCTCTTGACCTAATGCTCACTTTGACACAGGTCCAATATCCCTTGCCAGTTTCACACTGGGGGAGGGGGCAGTACCCACTGGGGCATTAAGAGAGTGATCCCCTTTAATCTTTCTAGTACACCACTGCAATCTAGACATCCTGGTATTAGGTATAAACCTTGACACTGATCTTTTTGGATGCAGTGGAAATTGAACCCAGGTTACCAGGATCAAAGCCTGCTGCACTAACCATTAGGCTACTGTTCCACTCCATGCATATTTTTATGTGGGGTAATTTGATAAAAGCATTTTGGGCTAGATTCTATGTATGGCACCTGACAAATCCACATGGTAAAAAAAACGCCTAGGCATATTCTCTAAAGTACGCCTACATTTTATAGAATTGGCTTAAAATTCTGCACGGTATATGGAATATGCTGAGTGCCTCTTCAAGTGATCAAATTCCATTTAGGTCATATTTTGCTTGGCATAAATCCCGACATCTAATTAGGCATAGAGGGTGAAATTCTCTATATATGTCACCTAAAAAATTGGTGCTGAAATCAGTGCTAAGTGTATTCTATAATTGGTGCCTAGATTTACGCACCGATAATAGAATAAGCTTAGTTGATATTTTCAGTGCTTAAATCTACACGTATCCATTTTACAACAACGAAAATGTGTCAAATCTCAGCGCGTTGATTTAAGTGCACTAACTAGGCATGTAAATTTCAGAATGCCCACAAAACGCCCATTTCCCTGCCCATAATCATGCCCCTTTTTGCCTGTGCACGTTAGACGTTTGGTGCACATCATTACAGAATACGCTTAGTGACTTGTGTGCCTAAATTTTAATCAGTGCCAATTAGTGCTCATTATTGCTTGTTAAGTGCAGTTATCAGTGTTCATTAGCTTGTTAAGTTATGCACATTGTTATAGAATCTGCACCGATTTTGGCACGGATCTCTATGCACACTATATAGAATCTGAGGGAGATTGAATGTATTCTATAATAATGCACATAGATTTTCAAAATGCCCATGACCCACCCATTCCATGCCCAAAACCATGCCCCCTTTTCAACTATGCAACTTGGAATTAACATGCATCATGTTACAGAATACACTTAGCAAGTTATGTGCGTAACTCTTAATTAATGCCAATTAGTACTGATAATTGCATGTTAACAGCTAGTTAACCAATTGAGTTATGGGCATTGTTGTAGAATACTCTTTAATTTTACACAGAAATTAAAGCGAGATATATAGAATTTGGTGGTTAATGTGAATATAGTGTCTACAGTCTATAGACTCTTCTAGGGCTATACATAGCAATTCTATAAACTGGTACTTAGCAGTATGCACCACTTAGATACATCAAAGGCACCATTGAGTGACAGGCACAGATGTGCACTAACCAATATTCTATAAGATTGCTCCTAAGTGTCATAAGGGCTCAGTGTCATAACACTTAGACTTACAAAGTTCCTCAGGTTACTATCAGGGGCATTCGAAAGAGAAGGACACCTATCTTCTGACACAAATCGGGAGATGGGCGTCCTTCTCTCAGGGTCACCCAAATCGGCATAACCGAAAGCCGATTTTGGGCATCCTCAACTGCTTTTCGTTGCGGGGATGACCAAAGTTCCAGGGGGCATGTTAGCAGTGTACTGAAGGCGGGACGGTGGCGCGCTTAAGAGATGGGCGTCCTCGGCCGATAATGGAAAAAAGAAGGGCGTCCTTGATGAGCATTTGGCCAACTTTACTTGGTCCAATTTTTTTCACGACCAAGCCTCGAAAAAGTGCCCGAACTGACCAGATGACCACCAGAGGGAATCGGGGATGATCTCCCCTTACTCCCCCAGTGGTCACCAACCCCTCCCACCCCCCCCAAAATGTAAAAACATTTTTTGCCAGCCTCTATGCCAGCCTCAAATGTTATACCCAGCTCCATGACAGCAGTATGCAGGTCCCTGGAGCAGTTTTTAGTGGGTGCAGTGCACTTCAGGCAGGCGGATCCAGGCCCACCCCTCCACCTGTTACACTTGTGGTGGTAAATGTGAGCCCTCCAAAACCCACCTGAAACCCACTCTACCCACATGTAGGTGCCCCCTTCATTCTTTAAGGGCTATGATAGTGTTGTACAGTTGTGGGGAGTGGGTTTTGGGGGGGGGGGGGTTGGGGGCTCAGCCCCCAAGGTAAGGGAGCTATGCACCTGGGAGCAATTTCTGAAGTCCACTGCAGTGCTCCCTAGGGTGCCCGGTTGGTGTCCTGGCATGTCAGGGGGACCAGTGCACTACGAATGCTGGCTCCTCCCATGACCAAAAGGCTTGCATTTGGTCATTTTTGAGATGGCTGTCCTCGGTTTCCATTATCTGCGAAAATCGAGGTCGCCCATCTCCAAGGTCGACCATCTCAACATTTAGGTCGACCATCTCTTTGGTCTACCTAAATGTTAAGATTTGGGCGTCCCTGACCATATTATCGAAACAAAAGGTGGATGCCCATCTTGTTTTGATAATACAGGCTGCCCCGCCCCTTTGCGGGGATGTCCTCAGAGATGGTCGTCCTCGTTCGAAAATGCCCTTCCATGTAAGTCTAAGTGCTTTGAAAATATGCCTCATAGTGCTTTACTGCAAGGGAGGGGCATACTTTTGGGCAGAACATGGGGGAGCTGTAATTATACAGCTCACTTGGTGCACTTAGGTATACTAACTTATCCCTGCCATTGACATGGATTAAGCGGGCATGTCAATGCCTACATATGCTAGTACTCTATAATGGAATCTTGGCACTAATCACACAGCATTGGGGCAATTAAACTTAGGTGCCAATTTATAGAATTGTACTGATAATGCCTGTTTAACTAGGCCTTTAAAATTACATTTAGAATTCAAAAACTTAGCATGCATTACGCTAAATCAGTTTGTCATTTTATATAAACTAGCAGTGGAAATGGAAGAACGAAGGTGTTCTTTGTCATTATTGTCTTTGATCAAATTTCTTTTAGAGCCAATCTCTTTTTTTGACCTACTCTGTATACTACTAAGGATGTGCTGAAGGCATGACTAGAGATTTTAGGCTCAACCTTTTGAGAATGGTAAGATATATGACCTAATTCTCTTAATCGAAAAAACATGGACTCTTCAATGAAGTGCAACAGCAATCAAGTAACTTTACAAGAGCTGTCATTTTTTAGAGCTTCTGGCTCAAAATGGTATGAAGGTTTGCCAGAAAAAGACAGAGGAAGCTTTGACAGGTATTTTAAAGGCCAATCTCTTGACAGCTTTTAAATAAACCTTTGCCCTGTTGCTGTAGTCGGACATTATTGCCCACTTTGAACATTTGTGTTCTTTCTTTGATTACCAATCAAATTTCTTGGTACTTTCTTTTCTAATGTTCAAGATACATAAATACTGGATCTTAGCCTGAAGCAGAAAGCCAGAGGGGCTGTTCTGTGCTCAACGAAAGTCAATACACAAGCCCTGTGTACCCAGGGCTAGGCCTGTGGAGAGCACTAATCCCACCTGAAATGCACCCAAACTAAACCCAAAACACACCCACAGAGGTTGGGAGAAGGGCATATCTGCTGAGCTTGGTCCTAGAGGAGACTGAATAAATAGCAGTTCTCTCTTGGCTTGGTTAGTTATGCGGGTACAGCACTGAATATCAACTGTATCCAGATTGGTTCCAGGTGCCGCCAAAGACAGGAATGTCTGGTGCTGCTGCCTGGTCAAAGGAAAATGGAATCAGACATTCACCGAATACCTGGTTTGAATTTAACTAGTTGTGGTCAGTATCAAACATCTATTGGAGTCTTTTTACTAAATTATGGATGTAGCGTGCGCTAAATCCTTTAGCATGCCATAGTAAAAGGACCCCATTGTTTGTTAGAAAGCCCTACAAAACCATATTAATTTATTTATTTGTGACATTTATATCCCACATTATCTCAAACAAGTTTAAGTTCAATGTGGCTTACAATAAACAGTATAGGATACATAACAGAATAATGCATAAGAAAGTAATTTGTTGTAAGTATCCAATTTTACAATACAATATCATAAACATACTGTTTTATCTATGGAAGTTTAACATTTAGAATATCTATTATGAATGAGAAATTGTACATGAAGCAAAGAGAAAGCTAATGGTAAACAGAGTAATAAACAATTCAGGTAATAATTAGTTGTTTGAGATATGGTTGTTTTTTGTGAGGGTTTGTTTGAATAGAAATGATTTGAGGATTTTGCGGAATATAGTATTACTAGCTGTTGAGCCCATTAAAACGGGCTGGTATTGGGGTTTTTGGAGGTCGACGCTGGCCCCCCCCGCGTGGTCGCCACCGCCACCCCCCCGCGAGGTCGCCGCTACCACCAGCCCTCCACCCGGCCCAGGCCCTCTCTCCGTTACTGAACTTACATCCATTCGCGGGAACGCAGCAGGGCAGATCAGCTGAGCTGCCGTCGGCCTTCCTTCTCTACCTGTGTCCCACCCTCGTGTGATGTAACGTCAGTGAGGGCGGGGCACAGGCAGGGAAGGAAGGCCGACGGCAGCTCAGCTGATGTGCGTGCTGCGTTCCGGCGAATGGATGTAAGTAATCAGTAACAGAGAGAGGGCCTGGGACAGGTGGAGGGCTGGCTGCGGCGGCGACACCGGGTGGGGGGAGCGGTAGCGGCGACCTCGGGTGGGGGCGGTAGTGACCTCGGCGGCTTTGCGCAGTTTCCTTCTCTGTCCCGCCCCCGTCATTACGTATTGACGCGGGGGCGGGACAGAAAGGGAAGTCTCTACTGCGCATTTGCGAGTGAGTCGGTCACTCGCCGTTTATATGTTTGATTCCTGTATATTTCTTATTTTGGGTGATGAGGAGTTCCACCATTTGGTTCCTAGTTAAGTGAAGTCTGCAGAGTGGACAGTTTTGTACATCACCTTATATTATTTATTATTATTATTATTTATTAGATAAATGTCTATATGCGAATATTAAATATTTAGAATTTGTAGCTCATGTCATTTTTTTTTTTTTTAGAAGTAGCTCATCGTGAATTACATTCAGATACTGTAGATATTTCTCCAGCTCAGAGGGTTTTCAATCTAAGGGGTCCTTTTACTAAGCTGCAGGAAAATGGTCTTAGTATGCCTTTATGTGGGTTTTTTTTGTTTGCTAAGGCAATTCTTACTGCAGCCCTAAAAAGGGAAATGGAAATGGGACTTGATATACCACCTTTCTGAGGTTTTTGTAACTACATTCAAAGTGGTTTACATATATTTAGGTACTTATTTTGTACCAGGGGCAATGGAGGGTTAAGTGACTTGCCCAGAGTCACAAGGAGCTGCAGTGGGAATTGAACTGAGTTCCCCAGGATCAAAGTGCACTGCACTAACCAGTAGGCTACTCCTAAAAATGGCCTTTTTGTATGTTTTGTATTGATGGCCACACGTTAATGTTGCCATTAAGCCATTTTACCGTGTGAGCACTTACTGCCATTCATTTTGTAGGTGGCAAGGGCTCAGTAATGTAGCTGCACTGATTAGTGCAGGAATGCTCCCTGTTGTGCCCCTTCAAAGAAAATAGAAACATTTTTAGCATGTGTATTAGTGCACACTAAATTGACACTTACCACAGGGCGCCTGAGGGTGTCCCACGGTACACCATTTTAAGCTCCATTAGGTGTGTGTTAGCACGTAACATAGCTTAATAAAAGGTCCCTAACTTTGCACCAGGTTTAAGTGACTTGCCCTAGATTACAAGGAATACAAAATTACTCCATTGTATATTACTTTAAATATTTTATATTTTCTCTATTGCATTAAAAAATTTATATGGTTGAGATACTGCCAATATCATACAGATCAATGGCATTAGATCCTCACTATATGTAATCATTGAACTTTGGACATGGAAAAAGGAAACTACGCCATTTAACATGTAGCAGCTATCTGCCAGTTGGTCCTTAACTTGAAAAAAACAGTAGCATGCTGGCTGACTGGCCACATTACCCTGTCCACTGTTCCTCTTATTCTTTTCGACGTCCCCGTTTCTCCAGTTAATAAATTCAAGTATTTGGAGGTCTGGTTAGCTCCAAAATTATTTTCCCCTCACAAATTTCATCAGTAGTTAGATTTTTTTTTGGCACTCCGGAACCTTAGGTCTGTCTTGACTTTAATTCTCTTCACACTTTATTTCATGCTTTCATAGGTTCTTGCATTGATTACTGTAATATTGTTTATTCCAGAATTGCCAATGCTGAACTTAAGTGGTTACAAACTCTACAGAACAAGGTGGCCAGGATACTTTGCCATGGCCGCCAGTGTGATTGTGTCTTGCCACTTCTTGTCAGACTTCACTAGTTGCCTACAGAATTTTGAGTGAAATTTAAAATTCTGTCATTAGCATTTAAAGCTCTTCGCGCTGGAACTCCAGATTATCTGTCTGCGTTAACTATACCATATCCACCTACATGTGTCCTCCACTAATGATCACAAGACGGTCTTACCAGATCCTTCCAACTCAACACAGTGCCTTCTATTTTATTTCTCTGTTTTTTGTGGAATTCTTTACTACTTTCCAGTAGAAAAGAACCCTCTTTTTGGCAATTCAAGATTGACCTTCAGTAAAGTGGTATAGTAGCCTTGTTAGTCCACTTTTAAAGGTAATAAATAGAAAAGAAAATAAGATACCTTTTTATTGGACTAACTTAACTGGCTATGTGCATAGTGGCCAAAAAAGCTGGAAATTCAATGCCGGTCACCGGATAAGGCCTGGAATTGATTTTGCGGGTTCACTGCCGACCACGAGAGGCAACCTTGCTAACTCCTGCGGTCTGAATATTGGCCCCACTGTGTCTTTATAAAATAGCCCCAAGATAGGTATCTACCTGGTGTCCCCACATAGAACCTCTCCAGTCTTATATGATCTACATTGGCTGATGGTTAAACAATGTATACAGTTTAAGATTGCTAACATAATTTACAAAACTGTGTATGGATTAAATTCTGAGGGGGTAGATTATCTATTAGCTGATTCATTGCAAGGCCAGCGGTTATGTTTTTTAAGGACATTATATGTTTGGGATTTTCACACACTAAGAACATATGTTATAAAACTATACATGATAAGCTATTTTCAGATCAAGGAACTAGATTCTGAAATTTATTACCAATACATCTAAAAAAAGTTCAGTCACCTTTACAATTTTGGAAGCTTTTGAAAAATCTTTCCTCTTTGAGTCTTCTTAGGTCTTTGAGTTTTAAAGATTTTAGGAAATGCTATGTTATTGTTGTGTTTATATAAAATGTATTTTTCTCTCTCCAGAAGAAAAGAGCTTTTCTTATTGTGAACTGCCTAGAAGTCCTTTTCGGATAATTTGTGTGGTATACAAAACAGAACAACATAGCAATAGCATAGCTTATAAAATTAAATTTAGTGTATATCATAGAAATGTCATGTATACTCGGTGATTTAAGAGCAGAAGTAGATAATTGCAGAGTAAAACCATGTCTATCATCTCAGTATCCTTCATTCCAGATATTCTGCACATCAAATAAGACATGCAGACAAAGGAAATCTTTTTAAGCAAACGGCTTCTTAAGTAGCTGAGCTGACCTCACTGTTTAATCATTCCACAAAAGAAACACTCTTGACTCAGTCTGTCAGCAAGGTCAAATCCATCTGATCAAGTTGTGGAACTGCTTTAATGGATGTGACCTGTGATGAATACACTGTGTCTCAAAGTAAATGACACGCATGAAAACCACATGCAAGGTAACAGAAGTATATCTCTTTATTGTATAATTGATCTTGTCAGTGATCAGTTCATTAAAGATTAAAATGAGGAATTTAATGACTAATTTAAAAATGAGGTTTAATCCTGGTGTAGCATGCTGGCTGGTGGTCTCTAGATAAATGGGACAAACCACAGGGACAGGGATTTATATTCAAAGTGAGTTAACTGGACAGGAGCGGTTCCTGCCTGGTGAAATCATGCTGAGCAGGTCAGGAGAGGATATTCAGCAGCATTTAACTATACAATCGAAAACAATTCAGATGGTTGATTTAAATCTGAACATACCTGCTTCGAAAATGCTGCTTTTCCTCTGTCCTCAACAGCAGTATGATACGCCTTCATGAGTTGACAATACATCTCCATCTACTCCACTGATATAAGTACATACTGTAAGTATTGCCATACTAGGACAGACCGAAGGTCCATCAAGCCCAGCATCCTGTTTCCAACAGTCACCTTATCCAGGTCACAAGTACCTGGCAAGATCCCAAAACAGTACAATCCATTTTATGCTCCTTATCCTAGAAATAAGCAATGGATTTTCCCCAAGACCATTTCAATAATGGTCTATGGACTTTTCCTTTAGGAAGCCATCCAAACCTTTTCTAAACCCTGCTAATTGCTTTTACTACATTCTCTGGCAAAGAATTCCAGAGTTAATTACATGTTGAGTGAAGAAATATTTTCTTTGATTTGTTTTAAATTTACTACTTTGTACTTTGTGCTCCCTAGTCCTAGTATTTTTGGAAACAGTAAACAAGCAATTCACATCTACCTGTTCTACTCCATTCATTATTTTATAGACCTCTGTCATATCTCCCTTCAGACTTCTTTTCTCCAAGCTGAAGAACCCTAACTGCTTTAGCCTTTCCTCATAGGGAAGTCGTCCCATCTCCTTTATCTTGTTCGTCGCCTTTCTATGTACCTTTTCTAATTCCACTATTTCTCTTTTCAGATGCGGTGACCAGATTTGAACACAATATTCAAGGTGCGGTTGCACCATGGAGAGATACAAAGGCATTATAACGTCCTCATTTTTTGTTTTCCATTCCTTTCATAATAATACCTAACATTCTATTTGCTTTCTTAGATGCTGCGGCACACTGAGCAGAGGGTTTCAACATATCATTCTGATCGGTGATTCCTACTGTGGAACCTTGCATTACGTAGCTATAATTTGGGTTCCTCTTTCCCACATGCATCACTTTGCACTTATTCACATTAAACATCATCTGTCATTTAGTTAGATGCCCAATCTCCCAGTCTCGTAATGTCCTCTTGTAATTTTTCACAATCCTCTCACAATTTAACAACTTTGAATAACTTTGTGTCATCAGCAAATTTAATTACTGTTGCTCCCATCTCTAGATCATTTATAAATATATCAAAATCCAGCAATCCCAGCACAGACCCCTTGGGTATGATTTTCACCATTTCCTCTCTGCTCTATGTAAGCACCTGTTCCCTATCTATAAGCTCTTAAATGATACCAGACAAGTCTACATCATCTACCTGGAGGTGAATAAATAAATGGAGTAGGTGCTTTAAAAAGTACAGTGTAGTTTCTGAAATCCACTGGCTTGCAGGATCCAAGGTAGCGTCTTACTAAAGATAGGTCTTCTCAGAAAAATCTGATCCATTTCTTTGACTAGGTGACCAGAAAGTTGGCTTGGGCACAGGGGTGTGATGCACTTAGATTTGACGCAAAGCTTTTGACATTTATTTTTAAGTGACAGGAGACTTATAAATAAGGGTGTGCAGCATAAATATTTTTTTCCATTATGTGGGCAATGTCATGGGGGGGTGGGGTGGGGTGTACTCTTTCAAAAGTCATCATGGGTGAGGTGGGGGGAGAGGATGTCAACATTCACAGTTGCTTCTTATAGAAAGAGGCAATTATATATGCCTCACAATGGCTGTAAATGTTAATATTTATTGTTACCATTCAGACATGGACTCTTTATGTGAAATGGGGAATCAGACACTCCTCTTCCCCCACCCTATCAATACCCCCTTGACTTTTAAACATATTAAGCCTCCACACATGTAAAATAGCCTCTGTTATAAAATGTAGAGTCACAAAGAAGTGATAATAACCAGGGAGTGAACAAAGGGCTCAAAAGTCTACCTTGATTTAAAATGTTTATTGTAATAATCCAATGTTAAGCAATCACATCGACCCAACATTGTCATGTTTCAGCATAATCTGCCTGCATCAGGGGGTCTAGGACTGTTTATATAGCAGATTCTGTGTGATGTTTCCTTTTTAAGATACAAGAATACAACTATATTGCAGTTTTGAGCAGACTCCTGGATTCTATATATTGCACTGAAATATCAACCTTGAAATTTAGGCATGCATTCCAGATGCATGCACAGCTAAGTAATGAGCTATCAAGTATGAATTAATGGGCCTCAACAATAATTGTACTTAACTGTCACTAATTTGGTTTTGTGTGCACATCTGCTTGCACGCTATTCTATAATCGAAGCGCCAAAATCCTATAGCAGGCAACTCAAAATGGGGCCTGGATGGTCAGGGGCGTTCTAGAAATTCACATGCAGTTTTATAGAATAGTGCCATTTACACAACAAAATGCCATGGGTTGAGCGCATGCATTTACTCCAGGTTTCAGATGGCATAAATACCATTGTTCAGTTTTAGGTGTGAGAATCGTCTCTGAACACTATTCTATAAAGAGCACTTATTGTGGAACACCCTTTATTGAATACTACTTAGTACCAATTTCTTACAGTGACAATTTTTGAGTGTAATTTATAGAATTACACTCCCAGAGTGGCTAACATCAACACTGACTGCCTAAAATGTGAATACTACAATAGACTTTAAAATCCAGGTGGACTACTACTACTTGACATTTATAGAGCGCTACTAGGGTTACGCAGCGCTGTACAATAAACAAAGAATGACGGTCCCTGCTCAAAGGAGCTTACAATCTAGAGGACAAGACGGACAAGGAGAGCAGACATTCTATACATGTTATTCCTGGAATTGTGGATTTTTCCCAAGTCCATTTAGTACTGGTTTATGGACTACTGAGTCCTTTGTTCCCTCCCTGGTCATCACAGCTTCTTTGTGATATTCCATTTCCTGCAGAGACGAGTCTCCTTTCATCTCTTTGGTGAAATATCATTTACATTATAAGTCTCTCCCATAAGAGACTGTAAAGTTAAGAAGTAATTCTATAAAGTGGGTTTTAACATTTATATGCTCATTTCACTTGGAAATGTTTAGAATAGTGGATCTTAACCTTTGTTCTGTAGTGACACATCTGACAGACAATATTTATGTATGTGACACACTGAATACTAAAATTTACAGCTGAACAAAACGCTCCTAAATATTTAATTGTTGACAGTACGTTTAGAGTGAATTTGCCTACCATTCCATCCCATATCAAAAAGCTGTATGTAGCATATCATATCTCACTTGTCATACAAAACAAATATTCAAATTCTAGTGTCACCTCAGTAACAGCAACCCACAGTCCCTCCATTGCACAACCCTGCTAATATGCTACTCAGGAACTATGTAGCAAACGGACCCTGTGAACTGCAAACCTGCATCATTTTCAATTAAAGCTGGTGGCAGCAGTTATGACTGGGTGTAGTAGGGAAGCAGAAATAGGGACCAATTTGACTGTCAGGATTTTATTTTTGTTACATTTGTACCCCACGCTTTCCCACTCATGGCAGGCTCAATGCGGCAGGCAATGGAGGGTTAAGTGACGTGCACAGAGTCGCAAGGAGTGCCTGTGATGGGAAGTGAACTCAGTTCCTCAGTTCCCCAGGACCAAAGTCCACCACCCTAACCAATAGGCCACTCCTCCACTGGATCTCTGGTCTCCCCAGCTTGCAGCACAGAAGGCTGTTTTGGAAAGCACAGATGTTTTGCCTATACCAAATATTTCGTGACACACCTCATACCTCTTGGGGACACACCAGAATGTCTTGACACACTGGTTGAGAACCACTTGTTTAGAATAATGGCAAGTGTGTGCACATATGCATGAAAATCAATTCTTAGAAAGTCGAATTCATTTTATATAGTGGGGGTAGTGGGGGTATTTAATGATGTAAACTATAAACCCAGCACTTACTCCTCTCTTTCAAGTCCATGAACCAGTACTAAATGGACTTGGGAAAAATCCACAATTCCAGGAATAACATGTATAGAATGTTTGTACGTTTGGGAAGCTCACCAGGTGCCCTTGGCCAGGATTGGCCGCTGTCGTGGACAGGATGCTGGGCTCGATGGACCCTTGGTCTTCTCCCAGTGTGGCATTACTTATGTATGTATGTACTTATAATAATAGCTGTTAAGCAATTGTGTAAACAGTAGCTAAGACCTTGGTTTCTAGTTTGCATATGCATGAAAATGCTACGATTCTACCTATGCACTATTCTGTAAAATAGAGCATATTTGACAGATGGGCATACACATGTTAAATCTGGGCAAGACTTCAGCTTATGAGCATATCATTTTGAATACGATGGGGCTCATTTTCAAAAGAGAACAACACCCATAAAGTGGTACAAATCTGCATTTGGACGTTTTTCCTCACAAAAATGGCCACATTGGTATTTTTGAAACCAATTTTTCGACATTTTTCTAAGACGTCCATCAGAAGTGCATTCAAATCACAACGGGGCATGTCAGGGGTGTATTAAGGGCGGAATCTGGGTGTTCCTAACACTTGGACGTTTCTTTTTCCCATAATGGAACAAAACAAAAACATCCAGGGCTATAAGTTGGATGTTTTGGTCTAGACCTGTTTTGATGAAAAAGCCACAAAAAATGCCCTATTGATCAGATGACTACTATAGGAATCATGGAATGACACCCCCTTACTCCTTCATTGTTCACTGGCCCCCTCCCACCCTCCAAATGAAACAGTACATAGCAGTCTCTATGACAGCCTCAGACGTTATGGCCAGTCCTATTAGAGCAGCAAGTAGGTTCCGGGAATAGCCTAGTGGTCAGTGCAGTGTGCTATAGAGAAGGCGACCCAAGCCCATAATCCACTCTATTACACTTGTGGGGGGAAAGTGTCAGGTCCTCTCCCCAAAACACCTACTGTATCCACATATAGGTGACACCTGCAACCACAAGGTCTATTGTAGTGGTATATAGTTGGGTGCAGTAGGTTTTTCATGGGTTTTGAAGGGCTCACCATACATTATAAGGGGGTAATGGTAAGATGTGTACCTAGGACCTTTTATGTGAAGTCCACTGTGGTAACCCCCCCCCCACCCCCCATGGTGCCCCACTGCTCTCCTGGGATGCCTGTGTGGCCAGTCTACTAGGAAAGCTGGTTCCTCCTACATCCCAATGTCTTTATTTTGGTTGTTTTTTCACTAGGACTTATTTTTTTGGAAAGGGGTGGATGGTCCAAAAAGACAGGTGTACTAAGAACAACATCATCTAGAAAATGGTCATTTTCAAAGAATAAAGAGTTGTTTTTCTGGTTTGAAAAATTGTTTTCAGCAAAACGTCCAAAGTTGGATTTAGACATCATATTGAAAATGTTTATGTGTTACATGATACTAATTGATATCCGTGGCATTCAGGCATGAACACTTACACCAGTTCCATGGCTGTCATACATTCTTGCATCTAATTATATACCCAGTTATGCTAGTATTCTGTAAAAGAATAGATACCATCATAGGCACCCTCTGGATACCAAAATGTAAGCGCACTGTTATATAATTACCTCCCTATCGCATTATCATACCAGAGCAATAACAGTTTCTGCACTCACTATACTATGAGCGAATTCCTTAGCACACATTAGTATACAGGCCCCTTTGTTGTGAAGTCCAGATTAAAAACACGTTTTTGAATTCTGGGTTTCGTGAAAGTCAGTTCATATGCTGCTTAACGTGATTTTAAAATATTAAACAGCCAATTATGCATTAATTGAACTAAGCATGAAAGTTTACTACACAAAAAGGCTGCATTTTGCAATCATTTAAGCGAAAGGGGCAACATGCCAAAATTGTGCAGCAATCTGTAATTTTGGGCTTTCCCCCCCCCCCCCCCCCCAAGTTTTAGGATATCTTGCATGGTTTTAATGTGAAAAATGTCACAATGTTATTACATCAGCTTCCCGAGCAATGCTCACATGCAAAAGGATACTGATTAAAAAAAAAAAATAGACTGAAACTGAATGTGTGGAACAAATAGGATAATGGTGTTAAATCTTTTTGTTATCATTATCATCATCACCATAATGATATTTATTTTTCACTCATTTTTCCATAAAATAATGCTCAAAGCAAGGTACTGCAATAAAAAGTACACTGTAATAAATATCAGACAAGACAGCACATAAATCAAACTCAAGCAGCTAACAACCATAAATAATTCAGAATTCAAATATTGGGGATTGATTTTATAACACAGCGCCTATATGAGATGTCCATAGAGCTGGCATGTGTGCATTTAACTTCCAGTAATACCCTTATTCTAATGAATTAGCCCCCGGATTCTATATTAGCGTGACTATAATTGAGCACACAAATCTAGTCATTTCTGGATTTGAGCATGCAATTTAATTACTTAACAAGCCAGTCAGCGCAGCTTATTGCCATTTAATAAGTAATTATTGATACTAATTGACATCAATTAGAATTTATGCACAAAACTTGGCGTATTCCTTAAAGTGCTGTGCGTAAATTCTAATGTGTGCTGCCAAAAGGGGGACATGGCCATGGGCGTGGAATGGGTGGACTGTGGACATTCTGAAAATCGACGCATATGATTACTGAATATACCTGCTCCGTGCCTACCTTAGGCACCGGTATTTACACCAACTAGAGTTAGGCGCATGCATGGCCGCTAGCCGTATTCTATAAACTGGCTAGGTGTATTCTATAAACCACACCTTAATGTAGGCACAGTTAACCGAATACACCTAGGCAGAAATATTTTCAGTGCCGATTTTTCAGGTGATATATATATATATATATATATATATATATATATATATATATATATATATATATATATATATATAAAATCTAGTCCTATAAGTGTAATTAGGTGTAACCATTAATGCTTTATAGAATTACTCTTGATGAAGAACTGATTGATAGGCATCATACAGATCAAGTCTTGGTAATAATTCATTGTCATCCAACTTTGTCAAAACTTGGCAAGCTATGTTATCTTTGATTTAGTGCATCAGTGTCTCAACATACGGGTCAGGTCCTATAGGAACGCAGGAGACTTCAAAACATATCACAAGCTTAAGCATACTGAGAAACAGCAAGAGTAGAACACAGGGGTGACCTGATATAGTTTGCTGATGCTTTTTGAACTTCAAACAAATTGTCATCCCTGGTTTTGGTCCTGCGGCTTCAATGTTGTCATACATCAGCTCACAGTAATCTTACTCGTGTCTAGTGTAAACATAAAAGAGACCGCTGAACACTTAAAAAAAATCTTCCACCAGGCGTTAAAACACTTTGATACTAATAAAGTAGATCTGTGTAAGATAATACTGGAATGAAAAGAATGTGTGTGTGGTATATATTGAAATACTTTTTATGTATGAGCTTCCTTCCTATATTACAGATATTAATGATTTCCTATGTAACTGAACAACTTAATGGGCTGAACAAGCTTGATAAGGCACTTTAATTGCTGCTTTTAATGTATCTACTTATAGCCATGTCTCTCATGAAGAAGATAAACCAGTGCTGGCAGAAACACTTAGCGAAAGGATTATAATGGCACTAAGACAGCAGTATACATGAATAAACTAGGTGTTCTGAAAAGAGCTGCATTTCATTTTATGAAAATACATTTTATGACTGTAGAAAGGAAGAGCCAAACTCTTCCTATGTGCGGTCTCGTTTGTGAGGAATAGTGATAAAACAGGTTACAGATTTTGCATTTTGTTTTCGTGCTGAGCGGTCCTTTCACTAAGCTGCGGTAAAAGGGGGCCTGCGTTTGCATCGGCGCGCTTTACCCTCTTTGCATATAAAAGCAAATTTTATAAAATAGACATATAAAACTTTGGAATCTATATATGGCACCCAAAATTGCGCACTGAAATGTGGTGCACATTGGGCATATTCCATAATTGCGTGTGCAACTTTGACAAATGATCACTAAATTGGCAATAATTGGGCGCTATCAATTATTGGTGCCGATTAGCAACAGTATGAATTTATGCACACATCTTTGTGGTGAGAATTCTATAAAGATGCGCATGTAAATTTTATGTGCAGATGTGAAAAGGGGGCGCGGCCATGAGAAGGGCATGGGTGGGTCAGGGGCATTCCTAGAATTTGAATGAGGCAGATTGGCAGCTAATTTAGGCACAAGGATTTACACCAGGTTTCAGTTGCTGTAAATCCTTGCATCCGAAATTGGGTGTTGATCCCGGTGCTAAGTGCTAACAGCGTCCAACTTTGAGCACCGATTAAAGAACAGTGCTTGGCGCTCATTCTTTTTTGACACCCAAATTGGGGTGCTATTAATAGAATTTAGTCCATAAATCATGACTTACATCCAAACTCTGCCCCTAAGGATGCCTATCAGTAGCGTAGCCAGACAGCCAATTTAGGGTGGGCCCGAGATCAAAGTGGGTGGGCTAAAAATTTCATATCTGCTGCTGCCGCCTCCACTCTCCCAAAGTAAAACCCAGATTTAACTTCCACCTCCCCTCCCAGTGCCCGCTCTCCCTCCCAAAGCAAATGGAATACCTGAGCTGACGGGTATCCCCAAGCCCCGCCAGTTGAAGACCTCCTTCCCACCAAACGAGCTTACTTCTTGGCCAGCTGACAGCACTGTTCCTGAACCACTGCTGCTAGACACTGGAGTGGATAGAGCTCAGCGAAAGCGAGGCTGAGCATGCCGCCGTGCACAGCCATGTCATACGGTCATACCGCGTAGGATGGAACAACGAGCTGCGCGACGCAACCTGCATTTCAGTGCCGACTGCCGAGTCTGCCTCTGCAAGCCTGAAAGGTAGGTGGGCTGGAGCCTGGAGATCAGCTGAGCGGGTGCCGTCTGCCGTGGTACGCTACGCGATGACTCACACAGTAGAAAATATGTGAAAAAAGGCTGCTGCAGTGTGTGCGCTTGGGTGGGCGGGCCTGAGCCGAAATTGGATGGGCCTGGCAACAACTACCAGAGTTTAATTACACATTGAGTGAAGAAATATTTTCCCTGGTTCATATTAAATTTACTACTTTGTAGATTCATCGCATGCCCCCTAGTCCTAGTATTTTTGGAAAGAGTAAACAAATGATTCACTTCTACCTGTTCCACTCCACTCATTATTTAATAGACCTCTATCATATCTTCTCTCAGCCATCTCTTCTCCAAGATGAAGAGCCCTAGACGCTTCAGCCTTTCCTCATACGGAAGTCGTCCCATTTTTGTCGCCCTTCTCTGTACCTTTTCTAATTCCACTATATCTTTTTTGGGCATGTAAAAGTGTTTTTGTGCAGATCTGCTATTTCTTCCCCTTTCGATGCTTTGCCTCCATTAGAATGCTTTTTCCACGCTGAAAATTCAGTGCAGAAGTAGCACCTACTGTCCACACCGGTGTCGTCAAACGCCTCTCCGGTACTATGTAAGCCACATTGAGCCTGAAAATAGGTGGGAAAATGTGGGATACAAATGTAACAAATAAATAAATATATAGAATTTCCCTCTATATGTGTGGACATTCCTAGGGACACAGTTGGGAGGTTATGAGATTATGCGCAACATTATAAAATGTGTCAATTTATCCACACAGACTTTGGTGGAAAAGTTACACCTGCCTCAGAAAAGGTGTAAATATTTTGTGAATGCTTTTGGGGAAGCAATTTTATTAATGCACATAGGCATATGTGTTTTCTTCACAGAACAAACACAACATCAGGGTCTATGTGAAAACTCTCTGAGCGGTGTACAAATTACATCCTTAGACATTGAGGAAATGGAAAGAAATTGCAATTTACATAGTACATGAGGGAGCACTGCCGAAATGGAGGACCGTGGCGCACTACATACAAGCGTACACAGGAAAGGAGTAGTGTAACCAGCAAGGCTCTTCCGTAAGGATGACAGCAGGATGATTGATTAAGAAAATAGAACTTTATTTTTTCAAGAGACCTGACACAGCACTGTGTTTCGGAAAAAAAGCCTACCTCAGGGGTACGTGAAAAATGCATGAAAGGATGTAGCCAATGGTAGTCACTTGGAAAGCTGTCTTGAAAAAGACAAAATGTCAAGAAATGTACATAGTACAGCATACAGAAAAGGACCAAGAAAACAACAGGGCAGTCTGTCTGCAAACTCCAAGATGGCAACAAAATGGAGCAGATTAGAGGGGAAAAAAGTCCAAAATAAGTTTACTAATGGTTAACAAACCAACAATGCCCTACACAGACCATATCTCGCCCACATATGGGCTGCGTCAGGGGCAAACAGTTCTGGGAACTGGACACGTCCCAACGTGGTGTGCACAAAATGTATCACCACCACGATATAAACTAATACTGAAGGCAATCTCCTTCCAATACTTCTATCTGAAAAACCATATATAATGAAGGAGATAGGTGGAGACTCAACTGGCTTTCACTCTGATAATAAATTCATTCAATAAAGAGGTGAAGCCTCAAGAAGCCCCCGGCTCAATGATTAAAGAGCTCTCGGGAGGCTGGACTGCCTCATCATCGGCAAACACCCCAATGATCTACTGCAAATATTTTTTTCTATTTTTACTTAATTTTCTTTTTAATCTTTTTTCTTTACTCTTAGAAGTCAAATATATAAATTACTTAGCTTTTAATGCTGTCTGACTGATTCTGCCATCACGTGTTTTTTTCTGTATTATCGTGGTGAAGATACATTTTGTACACACCACATTGGGATGTGTCCAGTTCCCAGAACTGTTTTCCCCTGACGCAGCCCATGTGTGAGTGAAACATGGCCCGTGTCAGGCATTGTTGGTTTGTTAACTATTAATAAACTTATTTTGGACTTTTTGTTTGTCTGTTCTGCTCCAGTTTGTTGCCAGCATACAGAAAAGTCAGTAATGGACTGGCACTCCCATGCACAAGTGGGGCAGGGATCTATACAGGCTGGTAAATCTTACGTAAATGTATTTTCAAATAAAAAGATATTTAAGCCTGATTTAAACTTCTGTATTGAATGCTCCAAACACAAGCAGGGCAAAATTCCTAACAGGGTGCCTGGGTTAACAGGACAGGAAGATGCCTATTTTATAAAGAGACTTAGGTAAATTTTTGTCTTTATAAAGTACTACTTAACGATAATTGCAAACTTATAGTCCGCCATACCTTTCAGTTCTTAGTGGAGTACAATCACAAGAAGGTGGACATTACCCGTAAATACAAACAACAATATAATCATAAATCTAATACTACCATCACTATTCTATAATAATTCATTGTTGTTAGTTATTACTACCTAATACATATTGTTGAAAGAGGAACATTTTAAGGTTCTATCTAGCACAAATCCTGCAGTAAACATGCCTAGATTGAAGGTGTGGACTCATAGTTTATGCATACGTATGTATTTTATAAAAATAGATGTGTAAATTGTGACTCAGCTAATGTTCCACCCAAATTCTGCCCCTGAACCTACCTACAGTACAAATATGTGGCAACTTGCACCGTGTGTACTTTTAGGTGTGATCTATTTTTTATAGATGTACATTTACATATAAATTGGCAGTTTGCATGCAAGCATGGTTTATAAAATTTTCCTTTTCATGAGTACCCCATTTGGTTACATATCACAGAAAAGCTTGCATTTATAATCTAAACAGATTTGTAACAACCTTCACCAAATAAATAGTGCCTTTATTTGAGAAAGATGTCACCACACATCTTGAGAAACAAGCATTGTTCTTCCGAGTTCAGTGAGATTCAGTGTGCTCAATGTAGCGCCAAACCCCCCCCCCCCCCCAAACAAACAATGTGTTGATTAGCTCAAGAACTTGAAGATTTCCACTTCACATTGTTAAGATTTTTCCTTGGAACGTTAGCAGCCTTTCCTGAAATCATCTGTTAAATACAATTAATAAAGCCAAGTTCATTTTCTAAATGATTTTCAACTGACTACATCCAGCTGTCAAAAAACAATGGTCTCAAGAGGCATTTATTAAACATCTATCATGATCCAGATAACCTACTCTACTGAAGTTGTTGACTGAAAAAGAGAGTTAAGAGCTGCCTTAAAGCAGCCTGTCATCACTGTGCCATTGTCAATACCTAGCTGCAAAATGTCATATCTATACACTGAGTGGACTTTTCAACCCACTTTTCCTTCTCTTATCTTCAAACTCGGTAGGTGGCACCTTGGCACTCTTTTTTCATCCCACACACCGCACTCCAAAATATCAACACATGACAAATCATCTAAGAAGAACAATGGATTTATTCATATTGTTAAGATTTTTACCACAGCATTGTACTACTTACATATGTTAAACACAGCTTACAGTATAATGCAATTACATATATGAATCCTCGTCGATATTCTATCTAAATCCTTGTCGATATCTAAATCAATCGATTCAGGGGAGGGCGTCTAGCCTTTCGAGTCACACAACTATTTCCACCTTTCTCACTAGCCAAAGCACACTTCTGCTCTGTCTGGGCATAGATTGTAGAACTCCTGATGCACTACCATCAGTTTCCTCATCTGGGGTTGCTGTAAAAGCACAACAAACGTCTCCATGGAAAACTGCTAGGGAGGTGGGGTTCAGAGCAGGGGCGTATCTGCGTGGGGCCACAGGGGCCTGGGCCCCCACAGATTTCGCCCTGGACCCCCCTACTGCCGCCGTGGGTACCTTTGCTGGCGGGGAACCCCAACCCCCACCAGCCGAGGTCCGCTTCCTCCTGCTGCTGTGAGGTTTTTTAAGTTCTTCATCAGGATTCGTCCTCCGTCACTCTGTGCTGCTGTTCAAAGAAGCTGCTAGCTGAATGCAGTTTCGGACTGAGTCTGACGTCGCTGCTGCATGTTGTACATGAGTCTGACGTCCTGCACGTACAACGTGCAGCAGCGACGTCAGACTCAGTCCGAAACTGCATTCAGCTAGCAGCTTCTTTGAACAGCAGCACAGTGACGGAGGACGAATCCCGATGAACTTAAAAAACCTCGCAGCGGCAGGAGGAAGCGGACCTCAGCTGGTGGGGGTTGGGGTCCCCCGCCAGCAAAGGTACCCACGGCGGCGGGGGGGGGGGGGGGTCGGAAATGGCGGCGGCGGCGGCTGGGGGGGCTATAATGTGCCCCCTCACTCTGGCTTCGGCCCCCGCTACCGCCGACTTTCAGATACGCCCCTGGTTCAGAGGGAAAACCCTCATTTTCCTTTTGTCTGTCACCATATTCAAAGGTAATATGGCTATCCCTTAAGGAAAAGAAGTAAAAGGAGCATTCTCATGCAAACGTGGTATCAACAGCTATACCCTGTTAGTTCCCTTTGCTTTTCAGCTTGTTGCAGTTCCTCAATCTCTTTTTAGTGCAACTAGAACTGCACAGAATATTCAAGGAGTAGTCACACCACAGATTCAAAGTAGCAACATTATGCTATTTTCAGATTTATATTGTATTTCTTTCCAAATAATTCTCAATATTGTTTTTTTTTAATTTTCCATGTATTGTGCTAGAGTCATGCTAAGCCCTTTTTGTGAAAATATTTATTTATAATATACAGAGAATCATGAGACCTTTTCATATGGAATGTTGCTAGTAATTGGGTTTCTGCCAGGTACTTGTGACCTGGATTGGCCACTGTTGGAAGCAGAATACTGGGCTAGATGGACCATTGGTCTAACCCAGTATAGCTATTCTTATGTTCTTATGTTGATGATAATTATGAATGCATTTATTTATCCAGTCTGATCAATGTCTCACAGGGTTCAACTCTTTTACTGGCATGCACCATCTTATCTACATAACTAGTAAAAAAGGCCCGTTTCTGTATGTGAGGGTGACTGTGTGTGAGAGAGAGACAGTGAATGTGCGAGTGTGTGTGTGTGTGTGTGTGAGAGAGAGAGAGAGTGAGTCTGAGTGCGAGTGTGTATGTGAGAGAGAGTGAGTCTGGGTGCGAGTGTGTCTGTAAGAGAGAGAGTGTGTGTGTGAGAATGAGAGTGTGTGCAAGTGCGTATGTGAGACACAGTGTGAGAGAGAGTGTGTTTCACACAGATACAGTGTGTGCGAGAGAGAGAGTGTGTGTGACACACAGACTGAGTGTATGAGACCAAGAGAGTGTGTGAGTGACTGTGTGACACATAGAAAGTGAATGTGATACAGTGTGAGACATAGAGTGTGTGAGAGAGTGTGTGAGAGTGAGAGAGAGAAAGACATTGACTGTGAGAGTGAGAGAGTGTGTGAGAGAGCGAGTGTGTGTGTGACACAGATGCCTCCCCCTCCCTCCCTCTCTCTGGTGTCAGCCCTCCCCCCCTCTCTCTCTCTGGTGTCTGAGCGTTACTGTGCAGGACGCCGAGCTCTGGCTGTGCTTCAAGGAACTGACCAATCCTATTTAATAGAATGCACCTCCAACATTCTGAAGCCGAGAAACCTCGTGTGGTTGGTCACTTCTGCTTGTGATGAACCCGGAAGAACGTGATGTCAATTCAGGAGATGGATACAGAGAGCAGGAATGCCTCAGCCATGCAGTCAGCTTCAGAATGTTGAAGGTGCGTTTTATTATATAGGATAATTTAACACTAACCCCCTCCAACCCCCCCCCCCCCAAAAAAAAACAAACAACACAGAAAACAAAACCCTGAAGATCAAGCAATATTTATTGTTGTACCCAAAAAGGGATTAGGCAAACTTTTTTTTTTTAGTTTGCAAGAAGTAAGAAGTCTGTATAGATATTAAATTTACTGAGAGGCATGCTGGAGTAAGGCATCAGGACACCGTAACCAGCTTCCTACTGTAGAATGTTCTTAAAAGACTGACACCCAACATTAATCTAACATTTCTAAAATACTCCTACAAGCCTTTTGCTCAATGAACATTCCATAGGAAGATTAAGCTCTTGGAAATGAAGACAGTTCTCATGGCAAAAGGTTTAAGGTTGTTTCAAAATCAGGGAGTTGCCCTTTCATTGCCAGGAGTACTGCATAATACATTTACAGATGAGGCATTACTTTGAAGTTGGGTCTTGTCTTTGATCCAAAGCATAGAGCCTCCCTGGTGTATCTTGTAAAAAGCAGCAGTTAAATTGCACTGCTATACTTTTTAATGTTTTGGACAGCAAAAATGACATTTACATGAAACAGCAGTCTTGGGAATGTGTGTGATAAGACATTTTCAAGAGTAAGCTGAAGAAAAATCTTATGAGATGCCTTTAACTCAAGCTGAGGCAATATGATACAATACTTTATGTCGCTTACCCCTTATTAATTACAGTTATGATAAAAGAGGTCTGTCACCATTAATAAGATGAAACTAAACGTGTTTAAGCTTAGAGGATGCAAGCTCAATTTATTATTATTTTAACAAGGTTTTTCAATAAATTATTTCCCTTCAAAAGGTGACATTTTGATGCTATTAACTTGCTCAGCTGAAGAATATACAGAAATAAAGGTCAATAAATAATAAAAAAGTATATATATATTTTTTTTTCTTTTTTGCTAGAACACCCGTAGTGCTATCTGATACTTCAAATGCTCTGTCTTGTAAAACCTCCATACACCAGTCTTCATAGCTAGATAAGTGAGATGGTAGAGTTTAATGATTAGATTCCTTAACAATTCTTCCATGAATCTTTTCAACAACATTTGATGAGGAGGCAGCCTGGGCTTGAAACCTAGACTGCTAATCCTTTAACAAATAATAGGGCCTTGTTTACTAAGCCACCCTGTAGATGTGCCAACTTTTTAGCGTGTGCTAAAAACTAGCATGCACTAACTCTAGAGACACCCATATTTTCCTATGGGTGTCTCTACCATTAGTGCGCGCTAAAACATTAGTGCACCTACAGTGTGGCTTAGTAAACAGGGCCCTTTAACCAAGCTGCGGTAAAAAGTGGCCTTCACTTCACTAGGAGGAGTAGCCTAGTGGTTAATGCAGTGGACCTTGAGCCTGGGGAACTGAGTTCAATTCTCACTGCAGCTCCTTGTGACTCTGGGCAAGTCACTTAACCCTCCATCACTGATAATCAGAGGCTTCTACTAAGCTGCAGAAAGCACTAACACATGCTTACTGCTGCAAAAAAAAAGCCCTTTTTTGCAGGCTTCTTCTCTGGTCTCCTCATAAACAGCACTCTCTCACAAC
Source organism: Microcaecilia unicolor (assembly GCF_901765095.1). NCBI lineage: Eukaryota > Metazoa > Chordata > Amphibia > Gymnophiona > Siphonopidae > Microcaecilia > Microcaecilia unicolor. The sequence continues at coordinate 328,155,292 of NC_044035.1, forward strand.
GTTTACACAGCAGCCCATTCTTTTTCAGCAACTTTTTCAAGTAGCTCACTTCCTCTACATCTCCCAGCCTTCAGGCTTACATATAAGTGCTTTTCCTCTTGAGCTTGGCAGGTGGTTCTCACTACTTCCTGCCTGGTTTAGTGCTACACTCCTTCAGCCCTTTGCACCAGACTGTGCCTTCCAGAGCTGTACTTCCATTGGCAATGGAACCCTCCCACTAATCACTTATCAGAGCTGAGGCAGCTTAATTACATTTGACTCACTGTTCCTTTAAAGCAATCCGTCAGCTCTCCATAACTTCTTGCAATCCCAAAGCCCTTATCCTTTGGGCATTCCAGGCAACTCCATGTCCATAACCTCACAGGCAAGACAGGGCAGGCTAATGCTCCTGCTGACTATGATTTAGTTGCCATCTCCTGCTCCAGTAGCTTCTGAGCCTCTCCTTCCTTCCTCCCAGGAGCTCCATCATTCTTTCCCATTGGATGAATCAGGAGAAAACTACAATTCCCAGCCCGCCCAAAGGAGCCTTGCTCCCAAATGGGGCTAGGAGACTACCTTTCCCAGCATGCCCATAGGCTCCTCCCTTCCAACCTAGGCTTCCCTGCATGATTGGCTGAGGTTATGCCTCCCCTCCCCCCACATCCTTCACTCACCATTTCTCTGAGGAACAATCTGGTGGACCTGGAAGTTAATTTCTCTCCCTTCCTCCTCTTGGCTCTTTCAGCCCCTGCTAAGGAGAATGTGAAGACTCACCCCCTTCTGGTATTCTGAGACAACAGACAGAACACCCCACAGCCTCCCACCCTTTGTCATCTGCTTAGGTACGAGCTTGTTTGCATTCCCTTGCACATTCTGGGGGATTTGTGGGGTCATCACCACTCTGTTCCATCCCTATGAGTCTCCAGTGACACTCCTATAGAACTTTGAATGTGCCTACAATTAGCGCGTGCACTAACCGTGTAGACGCCTCTAGGGATATTGTAGGTGCATGCACTGTTAATGCACATACAAAATGCTAATGTGGCTTAGTAAGCAGGGCCCTATGTGTTTTGAAAATATGCCTCATGTATCTGAGCAACTTAAAGATAGAATATTTATTATGTATTGCCATAACCATACTACTTTGTTACTTAGTCAGAAACTGTGGATTTTTTTCCTGATTTATGTAAAGTGACACAAGATAGAAGAAAAATTTTTATTGTTGTTGCCCAGGAGTTCTCTTGGATTGCAATTATTTATTAGATTTTCTTGTAAATGCATTGTGACCTGCAAACCTTATAAGTATATCTTCTTTATCTTGTACAATTTCAGACTTTTATTAATAATAAGATGAGGTCTGTTCCTGCAGTAGGTGGGGCAGGAGTGTAGCAGATGATATTACCACCAAATCCTTCAGACAAGTATTTCTATTTAGTGGAGTGGAAGAGTAGCCTAGTAGTTAGAGCACCAATCTTAACATCCAGAGGGGCCCAGTTCAAATCCCACTGCTGCTCCTTGTGAACTTGGGCAAGTCACTTAAGCCTCCATTTACTCAGGTACAAACTTACATTGTGAGCCCCCCAGGAATAGGGAAATACCCAGTGTACCTGAATGCAACTCACCTTGAGCCAGGGGCGTAACTTTCTATCCTTCAGCAGGTGTTACTTACTTCATTTCAGCTTTTCATCCATACAGAAACGGCATGTGGTCAAGCGTCCCTCGTTCATACACCATTCAGCTCGAACTGGTCCCGGTCTCAACACAGGCCGTGTTTCATTATCTCTTCATCAGGAGACCTTTTTACAAATAACATCAACCATTACTTGTATACCCATACATCCACACTATATCTTCAATTACACCTATATTATTCTCTATAACAATCCAATTTTACATTACCTTACTCAGCTACATTATAGCTTCTAGGTACACCCGAGATAGAAAGTTACAGCGGGTTGTTGGCTTACCTCTGGAGTTTTGACCCTGTAATGGGGTTTGTGGAGAGGATTTCATTGGACAGTTTCCTCGCTGGACAATATAACTTTGATGTATAAACCATTTTTTGGAGTGTGAAACCTTGATAAGGTGATCACCAAGGGACTGTGGACAATTAAGGCATTAAGCTGATGGACTGATGTCATTTGTATAAATGTGAAAAGTGTATTTAATAGTGGGGATATATAGAGTATGTTATTGGGGTAAGGCACAGCTTTGAGAAATATGTGAGATGGTCTTTGGATGTATAAGATTTGTGGATGAGTAATAAATATTATTGTGGATATAATGAGAATGTTGTTTAGAATCAATAATTAGTGTAATATGAGAGTAGATGATACAGCGGACTAATTATAAAATCTATTCTAACCCATGTATGTATAGTAATATACATATTCATTATGGTTATTCCCAAAAAAGCCAGCTCTTTCTCCCTTCCTTCCTTCCTCCAAATTAGCATATTCATAGTAACGTGGAGGAGCATAATCGAATGGCACCAGCCAAATAGATGGCCGGCCATCTATTTGGCTGGCGCCGCAAAGAGCAGTCCCGAACCGTATTATCGAAAAAGATGGCCGGCCATCTTTCGTTTCGATAATACAGTTTGGGCCAGCCAAATGTCAGAGATGGCCGGCATTGGTTTTAGCTGATAATGGAAACTAATGCCGGTGATCTCAAACCCAGCCAAATCCAAGGCATTTGGTCGTGGGAGGAGCCAGCATTTGTAGTGCACTGGTCCCCCTGACATGTTAGGACACCAACCGGGCACCCTAGGGGACACTGCAGTGGATTTCAAAAATAGCTCCCAGGTGCATAGCCCCCTTACCTTGGGTGCTGAGCCCCTCAAATCCCCCCCAAACCCCACTCCCCACAACTGCACACCACTACCATAGTCCTTAGTGATGAAGGGGGGCATCTACATGTGGGTACAGTGGGTTTTGGGTTTTTTTGGAGGGCTGAACATTTATCACCACAAGTGTAACAGGTAGGGGGGAGGATGGGCCTGGGTCTACCTGCCTGAAGTGCACTGCACCCACTAAATACTGCTCCAATGACCTGCATACTGCTGTCAGGGAGCTGGGAATGACATTTCAGGCTGGCATAGAGGCTGGCAAAAAAATATTTTTTTTTTGGTGGGAGGGGGTTGGTGACCACTGGGGAAGTAAGAGGAGATCATCCCCAATTCCCCTGGTGGTCATTTGGTCAGTTGGGGCACCTTTTTAAAGCTTGGTCCTGAAAAAAAGGGACCAAGTGAAGACGGCGAAATGCTCTTCAGGGCCGGCTTTCTTTTTCCATTATTGGGTGAAGCCGGCCATCTCGTGAGCATGCCCCCATCCCACCTTCGCTACCCTACCAACACGCCCCCTTGAAGTTTGACCAGCTCCGCAACGGAAAGCAGTTGGCGCCGGCCAAAATTGGCTTTCTATTATACCGATTTGGCCGGGTTCAGGAGATCACCAGCCATCTCCCGATTTGTGTCGGAAGATGGCCGGTGATCTCCTTCGAAAATAAGCTGGATAGTAACATAGTAGATGATGGCAGAGAAAGACCTGTACGGTCCATCCAGTCTGCCCAACAAGGTAAACTCATATGTTCTACTTTATGTGTGTTCCTGACTTTGATTTGTATCTGCCATTTTCAGGCACAGACCGTAGAAGTCTGCCCAGCACTAGCCCCGCCTGCCACCACCGGCTCTGCCACCCAATCTCTGCTAAGCTTCTGAGGAACCATTCCTTCTGAACAGGATTCCTTTATGTTTATCCCACACATTTTTGAATTCTGTTACCATTTTCATCTCCACTGCCTCCCACGGGTGGGCATTCCAAGTATCCACCACTCTCTCCATGAAAAAATACTTCCTGAAATTTTTCTTGAGCCTGCCCCCCTTCAATCTCATTTCATGTCCTCTAGTTCTACCGCCTTCCCATCTCCGGAAAAGGTTCGTTTGCAGATTAATACCTTTCAAATATTTGAACGTCTGTATCATATCACCCCTGTATCTCCTTTCCTCCAGGGTATACATGTTCAGGTCAGCAAGTCTCCTCTCATATGTCTTGCAACGCAAATCCCATACCATTTTTGTAGCTTTTCTTTGCATCTTTTTACATCCTTAGCAAGATATGGCCTCCAAAACTGAACACAATACTCCAGGTGGGGCCTCACCAACGACTTATACAGGGGTATCAACACCTCCTTTCTTCTGCTGGTCACACCTCTCTCTTTACAGCCTAGCAACCTTCTAGCTACGGCCACCACCTTGTCACACTGTTTCGTCGTCTTCAGATCCTCAGATACTATTACCCCAAGATCCCTATGCTCGTCCGTACATATCAGACTCTCACCGCCTAACACATATGTCTCCCTTGGATTTCTATTCCCTAAGTGCATCACTTCTCATTTCTTCACATTGAATTTTAATTGCCAAACCTTAGACCTTTCTTCTAGCTTCTACAGTTCCTTTTTCATGTTTTCCACTCCCTCCTGGGTGTCCACTCTGTTACAAATCTTAGTATCGTCCACAAAAAGGCAAACTTTACCTTCTAACCCTTCGGCAGTGTCACTCACAAATATATTGAACAGAATCGGCCCCAGCACCGATCCCTGAGGCTGCTCACCTTTCCCTCATCCGATCGAATTCCATTTACCACCACCCTCTGGCGTCTGTCCGTCAACCAGTTCCTAATCCAGTTCACCATGTCTGGTCCTATCTTCAGCCTGTCAAGTTCATTCAAAAGCCTCCTGTGGGGAACCATGTCAAAAGCTTTGCTTAAATCTAAGTAGATTACGTCTACAGCACATTCATGATTCAGTTCTCCGGTCATCCAATCAAAGAATTCAATGAGATTCATTTGGCACAATTTACCCTTGGTAAAACCATGTTGTCTCGGATCTTGCAACTTATTGGCTTCCAGGAAATTCACTATCCTTTCCTTCAGCATCGCTTCCATTACTTTTCCAATAACCTAAGTGAGGTTTACCGGCCTGTAGTTTCCAGCTGCTTCCCTATCACCACTTTTGTGAAGAGGGACCACATCCGCTGTTCTCCACTCCCACGGAACCTCTCCCGTCTCCAAGGATTTATTAAACAAATCTTTAAGAGGACCCGCCAGAACCTCTCTGAGCTCCCTCAATATCCTGGGGTGGATCCCGTCCGGTCCCATGGCTTTGTCCAGCTTTAGATTTTCAAGTTGTTCATACACACTTTCTTCCATGAACGGTGCTATATCCAATCCATTCTCATATGTACTTTTGCCAGTCAATCGCGGTCCTTCTCCAGGATTTTCTTCTGTGAAAACAGAACAAAAGTATCTGTTTAGCAAATTTGCTTTTTCTTCATCATTATCTACATAGCAGTTCGCAGCATCTTTCAGTCTCACAATTCCCTTTTTAGTCTTCCTCCTTTCTCTAATATACCCGAAGAAAGTTTTGTCACCCCCTCCTTACCTTTCTAGCCATTTGTTCTTCCGCTTTCGCTAGATGTATTTCTCTCTTGGCTTCTTTCAGTTTCATCTGGTATTCCTCTCCGTGTTCCTCTTCTTGAGTTTTTCTGTATTTCTGGAACGCCAACTCTTTAGCCTTTATTTTCTCAGTCACTTGCTTGGAGAACCATATCGGTTTCCTTTTTCTCTTGCTTTGATTTACTCTCCTTACATAAAGGTTTGTGACCCTATTTATAGCTTCTTTCAGCCTGGACCATTGTCCTTCCACTTCTTGTTTGTCCTCCAAGCCCATCAGCTCCTTCCTCAGGTATTCCCCCATTTTACTAAAGTCAGCATGCTTGAAATCCAGGACTTTGAGTTTTGAGTGGGCGCCCTCCACTTCAGCTGTTATATCAAACCAAACTGTTTGATGGTCACTGCTGCCCAGGTGGGCACTCACTTGGACCTTTAACACACTATCCCCATTTGTGAGCACCAGATCCAGGGTCGCTTCCTCCCTCGTGGGTTCCATCACCATTTGTCTGAGCAGAGCACTTGAAAAGCATCCACGATCTCCCTACTTCTTTCCGATTCCGCAGATGGAACCTTCCAATCTACATCTGGCAGATTGAAATCTCCCAGCAACAGCACCTCTCTCTTCTTTCCCAACTTTTGAATATCTGTGATCAGATCTTTATCTAGCTCCTCCAATTGTGTCGGAGGTCTGTAGACAACACCCACATGGACAGAGGTTCTATCATCTATTTTTAAGGTGATCCATATCGCTTCTTCCTTTCCCCTGGTCCCTGTCATTTCAGTTGCTTCGATATCATTTCTCACATACAGAGCTACTCCTTCACCTTTACGACCATCTCTATCCTTCCTACACAGATTATAGCCTGGTATGTTTGCATCCCATTCATGGGAGCCTTTGAGCCTGATTGCAACAACGTCTAAGTATGCCTCCAACATCAGGGCTTGAAGGTGATGAACTTTATTGCTTAGACTGCAAGTGTGTGTGTATATATATATATATATATATATATATATATATATATATATATATCTGCAAATGAAAATGCTAATATGCTCCGCCCAATCCTTTGCCCTCCCCCAAACGAAACAGTCAAACTATGCCCATGGGAAAAAGTATTGACTCCTTTTGACTTTAGTCCTTTAAAGTGTTTATTTCAGGTTCTACCTCTTCTTTTCTCTTGCAACGTTTTATTTGCAACTTTGTTTTTCAAATGGTAGTAGAGAGTGTTATGGAGGGCTTACCCCCCTTCTGGGATAGGAGAAAATTACCTTCTAACATTTTCTCTATTCCTTTATCCTGCAAAAATATTTTGGAACTTAATTTTTTTTTTGAAACTCATAATCCCAATGCAATTATGCTGTCATTGTACTGATGGACAAGAATGTCAAAATAAAATATTTTAACGCTTGTGTAGTATTTTACTTGTGTTGTGCTCACATTCCCCTTGCGTTTCTTTCACAAGACATCAAAGCCACTAAATTGAAGTCTACTTTATAGAGAAAAAGTAAATAGTCAAAAGATCTATCGCTTCATATATGACAAAACAATTTAGTAGTTTCCATTGCTTCAGACCACGAATTAGAAAGATGAAAGAGGGTCTAGTGAAATAGAACAGAAGGTGTATCAAAGAGGGCAATTTAGAGAATTTCACATCATAAAGAGTAGTGTGGTTGCCTTGTTAGTCCACTTGAATGCTTTAGAATAAAGAGGACATTGGGGAAGAAGGTGAGGAAAGCTTTCTGGGGTTGCAAATAGCAGAGGAGAGGAGGAGAAAGAGTATTCTCTCTGGAAGATTCCATATGTTTTGGTATTTGCAGCTGGGTTTTTCTGATTCAATGTCATCATTCTGATGTTCTTTTTTTTGTGTGCTTGTGTGTTTTAATTTTCAAAAATCACAAGTCCATTAGTTATGTCTACCAAGTGGAGATAGAAGCTGAAGGCCATCTCTGCCTCTTATAGAAAGCTGTCTATTCTTAGATTCTGGGCCCCTTTTACTAAGCCGAGTAGGCGCCTATGCCAAAATGGACTTACTGCCCGAATACCGCGTGGCTCTTGTGGTAATTTCATTTTTGGCATGCGTCCGCTACGTGCATCTGAAAAATATTTTTTTTCTGGCATGCATAGCGGACGCGTGCCAAGTGGCATCTAATGCACATAGGTCCTTACTGCCCAAATTCTTTAGTGCTAGGTCTATGGCTGGCGGTAAGGTCAGAGACCCAAAATGGACACATGGCGATTTTGATTTTGCCACACGTCCATTTTTGGGGAAAAAAGGAGGCCTTTTTTACAGGCATGCTGAAAAATGATTCCACGCGCGCCCAAAACCAGCCCCTACACTACCGCAAGTTGATTTTCAGCGTGCCTTTGTAAAAGGACTCCTCTGCTAACATGCGTTAAAGGCTGTGTTAAGCATCTAGACTTCTAAAAGGAATGATGTACGCTGTTCAGCCTTCTAGCATACAAAATGAAAATATTGGCTTTGCAAGTAGCTCTTTTAAGCCTAGGTAACTTAATTTTTGTGAAATTACTTGCAAATTCATAGCTAATTGTCATGTATCATTTATTCAGACTTGTTATACCACCTTTTTTGTCACACAAGTCAAAGCAGTTTGCAATCAAAATAAGATCAATAGAAAAGGAACTCCATAGTTAACAATAATTCAAAGTATGTATACACATACAAACACACACACACACTGCAGTAGGTTCCAATCACAGCCGTCCTCATCTCAATGAGGGAATGCAATGCAAAATATGAAACTTTCTCATGAATGCATTGTTATACACTTTTCAAAATTAGGGTTGCAAGCATGATTTTGCAAAAAGGTTGACTAAATCTAAATGAGGCATAATGTGTATAATCACCATTGGAGAATTATGCATATTATTTTGCTACTAGGATTAGATACATGGAAGTTCCAGTATCACAACAGTGATGTAAAACAACTAAATAATGTGAGAAATTTTGCAAACTTATAGGACAATTTTAGAATTGACATCTCCATTTAGGCACTCAAAGGATGAGTGGTAGGAGTCTATTCTATAAGGGAATCTGGGTGCCCAGGTTAGAACTTTAGTTAGAACTTTAACAGGAATTCAGTCAGATTACTAGTTCAAACACTGACACTCTCACAGTTGGACTATTGTAATGCAATATATGTAGGAAGCAAAAGAATCTATACTTAAATTTGTTCCAGAAAACACAAAATACAGCAGCACAATTGATTTAAGGAGAACCAAAATTTAAGAAGGCCACTTCTTTACTCACTGCACTACACTGGCTTCTAATCAAAGGTCAAATTATGTTTAAAAAAACATGTACACTAATTTTCAAAATTTTGTTTGGGATGGCTGTAGATTATATGACCAGCCTAACTGTCTTGTTATTTACAAATGCAAAGCCAACATCAAGAGAATACTTATTATTGTATCTACCTAGTTGTAAAAATGTTAAATACAATTCTATTCATACAACTGGATTTAGTTATCTAAGATCCAAATGATAGAATCTCATTCCAAAAGAAATTAGAAGCATAAACTCATACGATCTTCCATTCCGTAAAGCTTTCCTGCTTAAAAAATATTTCTCAATGTAATCATTAATTTGTAGAAATATTATTCATATATATATATATATATATATATATATATATATATCAAACCTATAAATGGCAAGTGACCGACTCACCTGCAAATGCGCAGTAGAGACTTCCCTCTCTGTCCCGCCCCCGCGTCAAGACGTGATGACGGGGGGAGGGGGGCGGGACAGAGAGAGAAACTGTGCAGAAGGGGAGGGAGGGAACCGCTGACGTCGCTACCGCTCCCCCCCCCAAGGTAGCCGCTACCGCCTCCCCCCCGGAGTCGCCACCACCTCCCCTTCACCCGGCCCGGGCCCTCTCTTCGTTATTCAACTTACAGCAGCGCCGAAACAGCAGCAAGCAGCTCAGCTTCAGCTCCCGTCGGCCTTCCTTCCCTGCCTGTGCCCCGCCCTCGCTGACGTGACGTCACACGAGGGCGAGGCACAGGCAGTGAAGTAAGGCCAACGGGAGCTGCTGCTTGCTGCTGTTTTGGCGCTGCTGTAAGTTGAATAACGAAGAGACAGCCCGGGCCGGGTGAAGGGGGGGGGGCGGGGGCGGCTACCTTGGGGGGGAGGGGACATGGGAGGTCTCAGGAGGGGGGGCCTTGGAGCTGGGAGGGCTGGACTGAAGGGGGCCTTCCAGCTGGCTGGGAAGAAGGCACGGGGGGGCAGGGGGCCTTGGAACTGGGAGGGAGGGCAGGGGGGCCCTTACAGTTGTGAGGGAATGGGGCCCCTTACAGTTGTGAGGGAGAGCAGGGGGCCTTGGAACTGGGAGGGAGGGAGGGAAGGGGGCCTTGGGAGCTGGGGGGGAGGGCCTGGGGCCTTGGAACTGGGAGGGAGGGAGGGAGGGCGGGCAGGGGGCCTTGCAGCTGGGAAGGGGGGAGGACTGGAGCCTTGGAGCTGGGAGGGAGGGACAGAGGGGGCCTTGGAGCTGGCAGGGAAGGAGGATGGCAGGGGGCCTTGCAGCTGCAACGGGAGGGGGGCCTTGGGAAAAAAAACATTCCAATACACACACATACACTGTTGCACTCACTGTTTTATTATAAGCCTGTGGGCTAATCTTCCTGCTGCCATTACTGCTGTCACCACCACTATACGTACAAACTAACATCACAGACCCTTTTTGTTCCCTCCACTTCAGCCTGCCTCCCTATTCCCTTGCCTCAGCAGCTTCTCTCACCCTTCTTCCTCACCACCAACTTTTGTCTGTCCCTTAATCTCTCCCACTTCTCCCCGGTTGCCTCCACTGCTGCCTCCATGCTAGCTCCCATGGGCTCAGTTTCTTGCTGCTGCTGCTTTGGCAACTGGTCTTATGGTCAGTGTGCACATAGCTCCATCTTACCCATCAGTAACTTGAGTGGCTGAGTGTCATGCTCCTTTTATGAAACCATGAGAGTCAGTTAGGCACATGGGGGGGGGGGGGGGGGGTCAATATTCAAAGTGGTTTAACTGTCCAGAAATGGCTCCTGGTCAGTTCAGTTGCTTGTGTGAAGCTAATCAGTCATATTCAGTAGCACTTAACCAGATAGTGCCACTGAAAATGTGTGTTTCGTGCCCAATGTGAAACTGGCCATTTTTGGAGTGTTCCTAGGCAGAGTCAGCACTTGGCTGGATATTCAGCATAAACAGGATGGCAGCCTGGCAGTAGTTCCCACCTCCAGCGTGCACCATTTCCTGCACTAATCAGGCAGTGCTGTGTACTGCCCAGTTACTGCCGGGGTAGCGCAGGAGCCTTACCGCCACCTCAATGGGTGTCAGTAATTGCTCCCACCCGAAATGGGAGAACGGCAAATGCTTCACATGGCGCATGTTCATTTCTTTAAAAAAAAAAAACCCCTGCCTATTACCCACTGCCTATTACCCTTTTGCTGCAGCTTTGTAAAAGGACCCCTTTATATAATTTGCCATAGCTGGTTAAGCGCTGACTATTGCACTTAGGGGTCTTTTTATAAAGGTGCGTGCTAAAAATTAGTGTACGCTAAACGCTAGAGACACCCATAGAAATATATTGGCATCTCCAATGTTTAGCACGTGCTTATTATTAGCCTTTGTAAAAGGATCCCTTAACCGGCTATGTTTTTGCTGGCTTTGTCTAACCAGAAATTTAATGCCAGATCCTGGACATGGCCCAGCATTGAATATTCAGGGATAATGCCGATGGCAGTCAGCAAAATACTGAGTACCACCACCTGAATATAGGGCCTTGATTTTTTTTTTTAATTATACAGATATTTATGTTGTGAATATGGTTCACCCCTGCTTTGCATATCACTGGGTATACACTCATGCAGTGGGCTGTCATTGGCTAACTATGAGACTCCACATTCAGAAAATCATTATGGATTTTTTTTAAAATTGAGATTGATAAAGCATTTGAAAAAATTACTTGAATCATGTAATTTTAGGATAGTAGTGCAAAGTATTATTTCCCCTTGCTTTGATTATTGCAATGGATTACTTCTGGGGATTTAAAACAAAACAAAAGAAAAAAAATAACTTGGAGCTCTACAGGAAACCCAACATTCTGATGCTATAATCGATATGAGCACATCTCTCCAATTTTGAAAATACAATTTTAAGATCTTTTGTATGTTTTTAAAAATATTGATGGGGTGGGCTTCTAAGGTCTTAGTGGCAAAACTTCACACTTATCAGCCTTCACGTTTGTTAAGATCAGCAGGCCGACGTTTACTGGAAGTTCCTTCACATCATGTGATAAAGTCAAATGAGTACAGAAATTTATTATGGAACATGCTGCCTTTGAGGCTAAAAAAGCCAAACCAAAACAGGATTTGAAAGCGTTTAAAAAGGAACTTATGGGGGGGGGGGGGGGGGGGGGGTCGGGTCTTTTACTAAAGCTTAGCTCGAGTTATCTGCAACAGGGTCCATAAGAATAAAATGGGCCCTGCTGCAGATAACTCGAGCTAAGCTTTAGTAAAAGACTCCAAAAACATTCTTTTTCTTGCAGGCATATAAGAGGGTTGATGATTGAACTAAGAAGCAGGCTTATTTGTTTTGTATTGTACTGACTATGTTCTTGTTAGCTTATTTTTATAATTTATATACATTATGGGATGTTCTGTCTTTTGTTCATTGTATTTTGTGCAGTATATATTATGAATGTAGAATTTGTAATCCACCTAGAACTTTTGGATGGTGTGGAATAGAAGACTTTTAAATAAATAATTTATGGAACATGTTACTTTCAAGCTACTTTTCATTGTGGGCTTACCGCTCACTAATCCAGAACTACTGCCGGGCTACCGCAGCAACCAGGCGGTAGTTCCCACCCCCAGTGCACGCCACTTCCGGCGCTACAAAAAATTTTTATTTTGTAGTGCCGGTGTTTACCCTGCAGTAATTGGGCAGTGCCGTGTGCTGCTTGGTTACCGCTGGATTAGCGCGGGATCCCTTACAGTCTCCGCAATGGGCGGTGATAAGTGCCCTCCTCCCCACAAAATGGCCATTTCTTTAAAAAACAAAAAAAGAAAAAGAAAAGGCCTTCTATCTGCTGCAGTAAAATGGGGCCTCAGAGCGTGTCAAGAACACACGCTGACGCCAGCGCAGACCCCCTTTTATGGCAGCTTGGTAAAAGGACCCCTCAGTTTCACTACTACTACTACTACTTAACATTTCTAGAGCGCTACTAGGGTTACGCAGCGCTGTACAATTTAACAAAGAGAGACAGTCCCTGCTCAAAGAGCTTACAATCTAATAGACAAGTGAACGGTCGGTCCGATAGGGGCAGTCAAATTGGGGCAGTCTGGATTCACCGAACGGTAAGGGTTAGGTGCCGAACGCAGCATTGAAGAGGTGGGCTTTAAGCAAAGACTTGAAGACGGGCAGGGAGGGGGCTTGGCATAAGGGCTCAAGAAGGTTGTTCCAAGCATAGGGTGAGGCGAGGCAGAATGAGCGGAGCCTGGAGTTGGCGGTGGTGGAGAAGGGTACTGAGAGGAGGGATTTATCCTGTGAACGGAGGTTACGGGCGGGAACGTAAGGGGAGATGAGGGTAGAAAGATAGTGAGGGGCAGCAGACTGAGTGCATTTGTAGGTAAGAAGGAGAAGCTTGAATTGAATGCGGTATCTGATCGGAAGCCAGTGAAGTGACCTGAGGAGAGGGGTGATATGAGTATATCGGTTCTGGCGGAATATGAGACGTGCAGCAGAGTTCTGAACAGACTGAAGGGGGGATAGATGGCTAAGTGGGAGGCCGGTGAGGAGTAAGTTTCACTCTGTGATCACCCTTCCCCCCCCCCCCCCCCCACATACACACTCACTATTTTGTTTACTTGAAAAGTATTCCCCAGGACGAGTTGTTTAAGTTCCAACTGTGAAGGTCCTCTGAAGGGTTCCTCTCATGGTGTGGGTCTTCTCTATTATAGCCCCCCCCCCCTACAGTGGAATGATTTGGCTGGAAACTAGACTTTTGCTGTTTAGAAAAAACAAATTCCAAGTCTTTCATTTACTAAAGTTCTTTGGTTTGGGCCTCTATGTTTAGTGCTAATTTCTATGTTGTTACTGCTGTTTCTCATGAATTATAATATGATGTCCATTTGGGGAAGCAGTAGATAATTAATTTTAAATAAATAGAAATAAGTAAAATAACAATAAGAAGTTAGCTAGAAAACTGTCATCTTTACTAATTCGGATTACTTGGCTGCACAGCAGGACATCTTTAAACAACGTTGCACAAGATCATGCTCTAAATCACAGGAAACTCTTTAAAATAATCAATTCTCTTCTTTTGGCTGCTCAAACAGCTGCTGCTTTTCCTGCTATCCTAATCTAGATGAATTTTAGTCCTCTTTTGTTTACATCAAGGTCACATAATAAACCAAAGCGAAAGAATGAGTTGACAATAGAGGCTTTTTATTTTCTTGATGTAAGCTTTTTTTTTTATTTTTTTTATTTTTAAATTGCCATAAGCTTGTAGTTATTCAGGATTCAAATGCCGAAATATGGTGTGTGGGTGAGTTGAGAGGAGAGGAAACAGACAAAGAAACTAGTGAATTGAAAAATTCTTGTAAAACATAATGAGGATCAAAGATCAGACAACTGGTTACAACAAATTTCCATAACACGGTAAAAAACATAAGGGATGCATTGTCAAAAGGGTATGATGTTCTTTGTTAATGGAAAGCTGGGCAAACCATTATTTTTTCTATTTGTTTACTGAGGATTTGAAGATACTTAATGTCAGTAACAATACTTTATTATAAGAAATGCTAAAACCCAGTGGATATAGGGCCACCTACTTTTGATGACCTTTTGGCTGTAGAACTTGGAAAAAAAATGAAGCAAAGTGAGCATGTTGAACAGAAAAGCTTCTGTACACTTGTTAAACAAACACGTCTATGACTTTAGATTAATGATAATTTCAGAAGCTCGAAGGCTGATACTAAAATGTCAGAAGTAGCCAAAACAAAGCAGAGATGTCCAGAGAAGGCGAAACCACAAGTTCAGTCCTCGGTTCAGTAGGGCACTAATACTAAAATGCCACTTATATAGGCAATGCAAGCTACCCAAGTAAGTACCAATGAATGGCTTCTAAACTTTTATTGCCATATTTTATTAAATACATATCTATCATATAAAACTGTCACAGTGCAATTGTTATAATAAATAAAAATAGAAAACTGAAAACCTATGGCCTTTTTTTTTACTACTAAAGGGCTCTAATTATTTAACATACAAATTACCATGTGTGGTTAGCAGGTAAGAGAGGTAAAGGTCTCCTTTTACCAAGCTGCGGCAAAAGGGGCCGGTGCTGGCATCTGCGCGTGTTTTACATGTGCGCTGAAGCCCCCTTTTACCACAGCTGGTAAAAGGCAAGTCTCAACTTCCTACAGGAAATGGCCATGCGGCAAGTAAAGCACTTACTGCACGGCCATTTTGAGGGGGAGCCCTTACCGCCATCCATTGAGGTGGTGGTAAGGTCTCCCGCATTAACCCGGCGGTAACCAGACAGCACACAGCACTGCCCAATTACTGCCGTGTATACTCCAGTGCTATAAAAATACATTTTTGTAGCACTGGAAATGACAGCACGCTAGGGGTGGGAAGTACTGCCGGGCTGCTGCAGTAGCCCGGCAGTACTTTCTGTGTAGCGAGCGGTAAGCCTGCATTGGGCTCACCGCCGCTTAGTAAAAGGAGCCCAAAGTTAGTAAATTTTCTAGGAAGAAATTAATGGGCCATTTTACTAAGCTACTACTACTACTTATCATTTCTATAGCGCTACAAGGCATATGCAGCGCTGTACACCATACACAAAAAAGACAGTCCCTGCTCAAAGAGCTTACAATCTAGATAAGACAGGTAAACAGACAGAACAATAAGGGTAAGGGAATAGAGAGGTGAGGATAAAAGGACAGGGCAAGTGAGTAGTGGTTAGGAGACAGCAGCAGTGGTAAAGAGGTGGGCTTTAAGTTTGGACTTGAAAACGGCCAAAGACGGGGCTAGACATATAGGCTTGGGTAGTCTATTCCAGGCATGAGGTGCAGCAAGATAAAAGGAACGGAGTCTGGAATTAGCAGTAGAGGAGAAGGGGACAGATAAGAGAGATTTATCTACAGAACAGAGTACCCGAGAGGGGGTGTAGGGAGAGACAAGAGTGAAGAGGTATTGGGGAGCGGCAGAGTGAATGCACTTATAGGTCAGTAAGAGAAGCTTGAATTGAATGAGGAAATGGATAGGGATAACGGATAAGCTGTGGTAGGGCTACCGCATACGCAAAATTGGCCCTACCCCTGGGGTAACGCAGGATCCTGATGGTAGGTCTGAAGTTGGTATATGCATTTTCCCACAGTAGCAAATATTTTTCTACCATGGAGGGCATTCCTGGTGGTAATCGGCAGTGCAGCCACATTGCTATGAGCTGCCCAATTACCGTACAAGTAGCACATGAGCCCTTACCACCTACTAAATAGGTGGCAGTGAGGGCTCAGGCAGTAAACCACATGCTAATTTTAATATTAGCACACAGTCATTTACTGCCTCATGTTAAAAAAGGCCTTTTGCCTACAGCACGGTAAAAAGTGACCTAGCACGTGCCAATTTAACGGGCCAAAATTTGCATAGGCCATTTTTTATACCACAGCTTAGTAAAAAGGCCCCTAAGAGAGGGACACACAGGGAAGAGAGCAGTTAAAATCTATGAATCAAGCCAAATACAAAACTCTGAAAATATATAAATTCAGAAAAGCTTAGCTTTCAGGCTTGCAGGGCTTCTCAAGAATTCCCATCTCTCCAGGATCTTCTGCTACCAGAAGTGCCAACCAAATACTGAATGTGGTCTGCAAAGAGAGTAAGGATTCTAATACTGATAATGTAATCCACCTGGGTACAAATAACCTGGCCAACGGTAGCAAGTTTGGAGCACAGAGAGTGTTCCATAAGCTTGGGGAGGGGCTCAAGGCTTTGGTTCGGACTGCACCTTTTTCCGAAGTTATTCCTACATTTGGAAAGGGAGAGGAAAGACTATATAAAACAGAGTTCAATAAGTGCTTTGAAGCTTGTTATAAAGAAGAAGGTTTTAGATACATAAGAGGATGGGGCAGTAAATGGAAAAATAGCAGTCTGTACTGTAATGATGGGCTGCATCTTTCTGTGACAGGAAAAAGGATCCTTGTGGAGAAATTCAGACAGTATGTTGCTAGACGTTTAAACTAGAGGGTAGAGTTGACAAAAAGAAACAAGAGAAGTCAGAAAGTCATCCCAAGGAAAAAAACAAAACAGCAGTAGGGAAGGGAATGTTAACCCTCAAATCACCAAGGTGGTGGTGGTTACCATTACCCCCCTTGTTTTTTGCTAGAATTTTTTGCCTATCGTGATTACCTTAGTGCCTTTATTTATTTGGATTTATTAACCACCTTTATAAGAGATTCACCCAAGGCAGTGTACAGCAGGTACAATTTAACATAAAACTTACAATTTTGTTAACAGTACAACAATAATAAATAACCAAGAATAAACATAAATACTGTAAATAAATGAGGTAAAATTGAAAAGAGTAAATTGAAACCTAATAATAGAACTACCGTAAAACAGTATCAAAAATATACACATTTAAAAGCACTGGAATTCAACTACCAGAGTTATAATACAATGTTAGCATATTAATAATGATACACCAAATAAGCATGCATTAGTACATTCAACTAACATAGATATGATGCTAAAGATGTTCTACAATACAGCTTTAGGTATCTGTAGGGAATGCATTTTTGCCCATTATGATATATAACATATCAGGGCTTTTTTTGAGGGGGTACTTGGGGGTACTGAGTACCGGCACCTTTTCCAAAGATTTAATATCGATCTCCCTGGATGCCAAGATGACGTTCAACAGGGTTGAGTGGCGTTACTTATTTAGGAACCTATCTTAGTTTGGATTCAATGCCCCTTTCATAGACATAATCAGCATATTATATACAAAACCTAAAGCCAAAATTTTTTTATCAATGATGCCCTGTTAGACTTCTTCTCGATTTCCAGAGGTATGAGGCAAGTATGTCCTCTATTATCTCCACTATTCAACATTACCATTGAACCCCTTGCTATTGCCATTCAAAATTCCCCATCAATTTCTGGCCTTGACCTAAACAACACCACTGTTAAATTATCACTTTATGCTGATGATCTCCTTTTCTATACTCATATTCCCTCAATTCCCCACATTTTATCAATTATCAACTCCTTCACACTAATATCAGGATACAAAATTAATTGGGACAAATGTGAATGTGTTCCCTGATCTGATCATATCACTCCCCAGGATCTATCTTATTTATTTATTTATTTATTGTGCATTTATATCCCACATTTTCCCACTCATGCAGGCACAATGTGGCTTACAAAAATTAGGCAGATATACAAACAAGCTGAAAGACAGTGCAGAGGAGACAGAAGATAGACGGTGGGAAAAAAAATAACTAGCAACAGAAGGCAGAGCAGGGTGGGGAGCAGGAGGGGGTTATCATATTGCGGAGTAACTAGGGGTGTAGCTTTTAGTAAAGGAGTGGGTTTTCAGCAGCTTCTTGAAAAGGCCGTGGTCCACTTGTGCTTTAAGGTGCTGCGGGAGAGCGTTCCAGGATTTAGGGCCCCAGTAGCGGAAGGAAGAGGTGAAAATCCTTTTGTACTTGACTCCCTTACAGGTTGGGAAGTGTAGGTGGAGATACATCTGTGCAGCAGGCGTGGCATTCCTGGGAGGAAGGTCGATCAATGGGAGCATGTACTCAGGAGCCAACCCATAGATGATTTTGTGGGTTAAGGAGCAGAGCTTAAAAGTGATGCGCTCCTTTACAGGTAGCCAGTGGAGCCTGAAGCGTAGAGGCTTGGCATGAGCATAACGACGTTCTCCTAGAATCAGTCTCGCAGCAGTGTTCTGGACTGTCTGGAACTTTTTCAGTAAGGAGATCTTGCAGCCTGCATAAATTTCGCTACAGTAATCCAGATGGGAGAGAACCAGCCAGTGCACAAGGGTACAGAATAGGGCTCTGGTAAGGAGGCATCGTATGCGTCTTAACCTCCACATAGCATGAAACATTTGTTTGGAGACCAAATGCATGTGATTATCCAACTGGAGGTGCTTGTCCAGGTGCTTACCCATTCTGGATCCAACATTCACACATAAAATATTTATGTACACTTTTCTGCCATACTATGGAAGAAACGATTGAGAAAAATATTGACACTTATTGAAGTCGATTAGTAACTCTGGGGCCCTTTTACAAAGGCACGTAGGTGCCTATACGCATTCAACGCATGTCAAATTGGCATTACCACCCAGCTACTGCGTGCCCTAGGCAGTAATTCCATTTTTGGCACGTGCCCATTTTCTACCACAGGGCCCTTGCATGGTAGTAATCAGCAGTTGGCATATGCTGCATGCTTGCTGCCCGGTTAGCATGTAAGACCTTACCACTAAGTCAATAGGTGGCATTAAGGTCTCAGGCCAAAAATGGGCATGCAGTGGTTTTGATTTAGCCGCATGTCCATTTTCCGGCACATTAAAAAATCCCCTTTTTTCTAGATGTGCTCAGGAAATGGACCAGTGTGCATACAAAACACATGCATACACCAGCACAGGCCACTTTTGGGTGTGCCTTAATAAAAGGGCCTCTTTGTAACCCATTGGTTCCCTTTATACTTTAACTGGTGGGGTAGATTAGAAACAATCAAAATGTCAATAGCTCCCAAAGTGAACTACTTACTTAGTATGATACCGACTCCATTTTCCCCAAATGTTTTCAAGAAGGAAGATAAATTACTGCTGGATTTTCTATGGAGAAAAATCCTCCCTGCATAGCGGCAAAAATATTGAAGTTACCAAAACACCTAGGTGTAGTTAATATATATATATTCACAATGCATACTGCTGCTTGTAAACATACTAGAATCTATGGTCCAATTTGTTAAGTATACAAGATAAGCTAGGAATGAAAGAGAAGGTGCTGTTGCCGAGAGATTTCAGCCTGCCTGATGTAGATTGGAATGTTCCATGGACAGAATCAGAAGCAAAGAGATTATGGATGCCTGTCAAAGTGCTTTTATCAAATGGTGATGGAACCCATGACGGAAGGGTTTCAAATGTCTGGGTGGGTGTCCACCTAGGCACTAGAGTTTCCAATGTCTGGGTGGGTGTCCACCTAGGCAATAATGTTTCCTATGTCTGGGTGGGTGTCCACCTAGGCAATAGAGTTTCCAATGTTTAGGTGGGTGTCCACCTAGGCAGTAGAGTTTCCAATGTCTGGGTGGGTGTCCACCTAGGCAATAGAGTTTCCAATGTCTGGGTGGGTGTCCACCTAGGCAATAGAGTTTCCAATGTCTGGGTGGGTGTCCACCTAGGCAATAATGTTTCCTATGTCTGGGTGAGTGTCCACCTAGGCAATAGTGTTTCCAATGTCTGGGTGGGTGTCCACCTAGGCAATAGTGAACATTACATGATATGGTTTGATATAAGAGAAAAAGAGAAGTGCAGACGTACTGGATTTCAGACAGGCTGATTTTGGTAAAATGGGGGAATACCCGGGCATAGGAGAGGTGGAAAGGCAGTAGTCCAAGCTGAAAGTTGCTATAAATATGGCAACAGATCTTTATACAAGGAAAGTAGACAAAAGCAAGAGAAACAGGAAGCCTATACAGTTCTCCAAACAAGTGGATGAAAAAGCTAAGGGCAAAAGAGGACGCATTCAAGGAATACAGAAGAACACAATAAGAGGATCACAGAAAAGATCATGGATTAAAACGAAACGAAGAGGGAAATATGGCTAGTGAAAGCACAGGCAGAAGGAATAATAGCTAAAGGTTTAAAGAGAGGTGATAAAACCTTTTTCAGATATATTGGTGGGGAAGGAAAAAGCCAGGAATGGAATTGTAAAACTGAAAGATGGCGAGAACAGCTATGTGGAGAGGATGCACGTAACATTTTTGTTGTTTAAAAACAGTGAATGAAAAAAAACTTATGCACCTTATTAAAAGGGACATTTAGTTTGCTGGAAATCTTACATTTAATTTGGTGTAAATAAAGATTGAATTGGTGGAGCACAATGCTTTCTTTCTTGGCTGTAGTTTTCTTGCTATTGGTGATTCCTTTGGTGGCTTTCTCATAGCTGACTTCCACAGATGCACTGTTTCTTGTTGGGAGGAGTGGAACTAGAGCAGTACAGTATATTATGTTTGAAACAATTATTAAAATCACTGTGAATCTTGTGAACCACGAGACAAAGAGAAAACCATAAAAGATATTGGGTGATTAGTTTTCATTAGCATCTAATCATATTGCTTTGCTACCAATTTGTATCACCAAAGAAAACATTTGCTAGTCTTCTGAACAAATTAGCTTCTCAGATTCATTCTTTCATATTGCATTTAATAGTATATAAACTACATTTTATAGTAAAATAAGGCGAGAGTCATATTGAGCACATTAAAGAGGTTTAAATGCAATTGAAATGTAATTCCTAGGACAATTTATTACAAATGTAAAAGTATCAGTATACTAGTGCTAGAAATTTAAATTGGTTTTCTTTTCATTATGGACACAATTTTGGTTTATATGTAATAAATGCCGAAGAATAAACCTGTTTTTCAAATACTTACAATGTATGTATGTATGTTGTAGTATGTTTTACTTTGCTGTGACCCCCCTCCCCATATTATGTAGTAGGGTTGACCAATTTAGCAAAGCAATGATTTGTCATTTGTAACAACTTACATAAGAACATAAGAATAGCCATACTAGGTGTGACCAGTGGTCCATCTAGCTTAGTATCCTGCTTCCAACAATAGCCAATCCAGGTCATAAGTAACTGGCAGAAACCCATTAATAGCAACATTTCATGCTACCAATCCCGGGGCAAGCAGTGGCTTCCCTCATGTCTAACTCAATAACAGACTATGGACTTTCCCTCCAGGAACTTGTCCAAACCTTTTTTAAATCCATATACATTAACTGCTGTTTCTATATCCTCTTTGAGTTAAAAAATATTTTCTCCTATTTGTTTTAAAAGTATTTCCATGTAATTTAATTGAGTGTCCCTTGGTCTTTGTACTTTTTGAAAGAATTAAAAATCGTTCTACTTCTACCCATTCTACACCACTCAGGATTTTATAGACCTCAATCAGACATCCTTTTTCCATAACCTCTTTAACCTTTCCTCATATGGGAGGAGTTCCATCCCCTTTATCATTTTGGACACTCTTCTTTGAACCTTTTCTAATTCCGCTATGTCTTTTTTGAGATACATTGACCAGATCTGAACGTAATGCTCAAGGTGAAGTAGCACCGTGGAGCTATACAGAGGCATTATAATATTCTTGGTCTTATTTTGCATCCCTTTTCTAATAATTCCTAGCATCCTGAAAAGACATGACATAGAAACAAAGAAAGAGAAAATGAAGGCAGATAAAGACCATATGGCCTATCCAGTTTGCCCATCCATGCCATTTTCTATCTCTTCCACTACCTTAGAGATTCTATGTACTTGTCAAGCATTCTTGAATTCAAATACTGTCTTCATCTCAACCACCTGCACCGGAGGCCATTCCACTCATTCACCATAATTTCCAATTAGAAATATTTCCTGAGGTTATTCCTGAGTCATGTGTTTCATTTGCAAATATTGGTACACACTCTAACAAAAGAGTTCTCACTATTTGCAAAGATGGTGCACTCTTTCTGAAAAAAAAAAAAACATTCTTTCCCCGATAGTTTATTTGAAATATTAAGCATACATGACTTATCATGCATGAGTGAGCCATTGTACATGCCTGCACTATCGGGAAAAGAGTGCACAGTCTTTCTCAAAGTGTGTGCTTTGTTTGCAAATAGTCTTCAAAGAGCATGCACTCAACAACTTTGCTCCTGTGATAAGTCTGACTTCAGTGCCGGACAAAATAGTGGAAACTATTGTGAAGAATAAAATTATGGAACACGTAGATAAACATGGTTAAAGGGACAAGGTCAGCATGGATTCAGCCAAGGGAGGTCTTGCCTCACCAAGTTGCTTCATTTCTTTGAAGGCTTGAATAAACCTGTCAATAAAGGTAAGCCGGTTGATGTGGTATATCTAGATTTTCAGAAAGCTATTGACAAAGTTCCTCATGAGAGACTCCTAAGAAAATTAAAGAGTCATGGCATAGGAGCTAATGTTCTATTGTGTATTTGGAATTGGTAATTGGTTATTGGAAAGGAAACAGAGGGTAGGGTTAAATGACCATTTTTCTCAATGGAGGAGAGTGAATAGTTCTGGATTGCCATATGGTAAGCCTGCGGTGAGCTTACAGATGCTTAGTAAGTGGGCCCCTGAGATTGGCAGGTTTGAATTTGCTAGATGTTCACTCTTTACATTATATGCACCTTGCTGAAACATACGCTTGTGTGTTTGCAATAGCTGAACTAAAACTTCGTAACGCTTCACCAGTGGATTTAAGAGCTTTTTTCTTCTTCTATGCATTAGATGTTTACATATAAAGATGGTGATATATATCTTTTGTGGTCAATTTCTATGTATTGAGACCTGTATATTAAGTATTGTGATTGGTTACTTTTATGTATGATTTTGTAAGCTGTCTTTAATTGCAGATAAAGCAGGATATAGATATTTTAAATAAATAAATGAACATAGAGAATGGTAGTGAGGATTATGGAAAACTTCTGAGTACTTTTCATTTCAGGTAAAATAATAAAAACACAATAGTAGGCATAGACAGTAAATTTTTGTAGTAAGTAATTTCACATTCTTTGTTTGTTATAGACATAATAGGTTGAACACACTCGAGTATGTGTTTTTAAATTACATATCTAACATGCATTTCAACCTTTTCTTTACCATTTTCTCAGTTTAAATGAGTGCATTAGCTCTACTCATTGATCGGCATATAAAACAATCATTAAAAAATGGAGCTTTTAAAAGGGTTTCTGAGTTGAAAACATAGCTATACCTACATCTTTAGGTGTAAGTCATGTAATCAAATGCTTGTGCATGCCTTTTCAATTTCTAAAGTATTTTGGAAGACATATGAATGCATTTGATTTGATCTTTTTGTGTGTTTTGAAAATTTATTTGGTACATCTTTGTTTATTTGGGAACATAGTAATGCACAGGGCAACATAAAGGATGTCAGCTGATAAGGAACATTTATCTAGTTGTCCCTTCCTATCTTGTTGTAGTTAATGCAGAATTGGTTCAATAGTAGCCAGTGTTTCTTGGCAAACCTTCAGTTGTGTATCCCTCCTTGTAGTCCAGTATCTCCCCTTTCCCTCCCTATTCTCTCTTAACTACTACGTCCAGAAATCTCCAGGCTGTTGACCCCTCCACCTTATCCTCTAGTATCTCTGATCTCCTCCCTTCCATCATGTCCTCCAAATCTGTTGACAAAGCTGTCTCCACTTACAATGCCACTCTCTCCTCTGCTCTAGACACCCTTGCACCGTCCATCTCCCGTCCCACAAGGCGTACCAATCCCCAGCTCTGGCTGACCCCCTGCACCCGTTACCTTCGCTCCTGCGCTCGTTCGGCTGAACGCCTCTGGAGGAAATCTCGCGCCCATACTGACTTCATTCACTTCAAATTCATGCTATCCTCCTTCCAATCCTCCCTATTCCTCGCTAAACAGGACTATTACACCCAACTGACTAATTCCCTCAGCTCTAACCCACGTCGTCTCTTCGCCACCCTCAACTCCCTCCTCAAAGTGCCCTCCGCTCCCACCCCCTCCTCACTCTCTCCTCAATCTCTGGCTGACTACTTCCATGACAAGGTCCAGAAGATCAACCTCGAATTCACCACCAAACATTCTCCTCCTCTTCATCCTATAACCCACTCTCTCAACCAACCTACCCAGGCCTCCTTCTCCTCTTTTCTGCTATCACTGAAGAGGAAACCACCCATCTCCTCTCCATCTCGAAATCCACCACCTGTTCCTCAGACCCCATCCCCACCAACTTACTTATCACCATCACTCCTACTATCACCCCCACCATCTGTCATATCCTCAACCTCTCCCTCTCCACTCAACTGTCCCAGACACCTTAAAGCATGCTATGGTCACACCACTCCTCAAAAAACCATCACTTGACCCTACCTGTCCCTCCAACTACCGCCCCATTTCCCTCCTACCCTTCCTCTCCAAGATACTTGAACGCGCCATTCACAGCCGCTGCATTGATTTTCTCTCCACTCATGCCATCCTCGATCCGCTTCAATCCGGCTTTCGCCCCCTACACTCAACAGAAACGGCACTATCTAAGGTCTGCAATGACCTGTTCCTCGCCAAATCCAAAGATCACTACTCCATCCTCATCCTCCTTGACCTATCCGCCGCTTTTGACACTGTCAATCACAACCTACTTCTTGACACACTGTCCTCCTTTGGGTTCCAGGGCTCTGTCCTCTCCTGGTTCTCCTCTTATCTCTCCCATCGTACCTTCAGAGTACACTCTCATGGTTCATCCTCCTCCCCTATCCCGCTCTCTGTTGGAGTTCCTCAGGGATCTGTCCTTGGGCCCCTTCATTTTTCAATCTACACCTCTTCCTTAGGCTCCCTGATCTCTTCTCATGGTTTCCACTATCATCTTTATGCTGATGACACCCAGCTTTATCTCTCCACACCAGAAATCACTGCGGAAACCCAGGCCAAGGTATCGGCCTGCTTATCCAACATTGCTGCCTGGATGTCCAACCGCCACCTGAAACTGAACAAGGCCAAGACTGAACTTATTGTTTTCCCACCCAAACCCACTTCTCCTCTCCCTTCACTCTCTATCTCAGTTGATAACACCCTCATCGTCCCCGTCTCATCTGCCCGCAACCTCGGTGTCATCTTCGACTCCTCCCTCTCCTTCTCTGCGCATATCCAGCAGATAGCCAAGACATGTCGCTTCTTCCTCTATAACATTAGCAAAATTCGCCCCTTCCTCTCTGAGCACACCACCCGAACTCTCATCCACTCTCTCATTACCTCTCGCCTTGACTACTGCAACCTACTCCTCACCGGCCTCCCACTTAGCCATCTATCCCCCCTTCAGTCCATTCAGATCTCTGCCGCATGTCTTATCTTCCGCCTTAACCGATATACTCATATCACCCCTCTCCTCAAGTCACTTCACTGGCTTCTGATCAGATCAGATACTGCATACAGTTCAAGCTTCTCCTACTCACCTACAAATGCACTCGATCTGCAGCCCCTCCTTACCTCTCTACCCTCATCTCCCCTTACGTCCCTACCCGTAACCTCTGCTCTCAAGACAAATCCCTCCTTTCAGTACCCTTCTCCATCACCGCCAACTCTAGGCTTCGCCCTTTCTGCCTCGCCTCACCCCATGCTTGGAACAAACTCCCTTAGCCCATACGCCGGGCCCCCTCCCTACCCATCTTCAAATCATTGCTCAAATCCCACCTCTTCAATGTCGCCTTCGGCACCTAATCACTACATCTCTTCTCAGGAAATCTCATCTACCCCAACTTGACATTTCATCCTTTAGATTGTAAGCTCTTCTGAGCAGGGACCGTCCTTATTCGTTAATTTGTACAGCGCTGCAGAACCCTAGTAGCGCTCTAGAAATGTTAAGTAGTAGTAGTAGTAGTAGTTACCCATTCCCATGTGGCCAGCATTCCCCTTTACTCTCCCTATCTCTCCTGG
The DNA here is from genome assembly GCF_901765095.1 of Microcaecilia unicolor. NCBI lineage: Eukaryota > Metazoa > Chordata > Amphibia > Gymnophiona > Siphonopidae > Microcaecilia > Microcaecilia unicolor. Next base: position 328,181,441 of record NC_044035.1, read on the forward strand.
TGACCACCCTTTCCTCTCCCTCACCCTACCTCCTCTCATGTCCTGTATCCAGCAACTCTCCCTCTCTCTTCCTCATGCTGATCCTACACCCCTGCTGCCACCATCCTACCTCTCCCTGAGATGAAGCTGCAAAATGATTCCGCACTGGTGCCGGGCCATTAAGCACAGGCCTGCACTCAAGTGCTCTGGTGTCCCACGCCTCCTCCTAAACATGACTTGTTGGAGGAGGAGGACAGAATGTAACAGCACTTGAACTCAGGTCTGCACTTAAAGGTTCTGCAGTCTGCACCAATGCTGAATCCTTTTGCAGCTTCAGCCTGGGAAGAGGTAAGGTGGTGATGGAATATGGGGAACAGAAGGGCATGGATGAGATCAAGGAGGCTTGACGGACAGGAGATAGCGTGACATCACAAGGTGAAGCCTGTCTACCCAAGGAGGTTTTAATTCTCCCCAATGTAGCCACTGCCATCTTGCTACACTCAAAACAAAGTAATTGATAGGGCGACAAGCTCCGTCTACTGGCTTCAGGCCAGATAATCGACTCTCTTGCTCCTGCCATCTCCTGTTAATCAAACCTCCTTGGATAAGATAATGCTCTGCTGCCCCTTTCCCCCTCCAAATTCTGCCTCATTTGCTTAGTGGCAGGGCCTACCCTGAGGTAACAATATCACTTTGGCATCAGCCATATAGAATTCAATGCCAATCTTACTCTATACCATGTCATAATACTTTCCCGTTTTTGCCACTTTTTAATGTACTAAGAATATCTCTCAACTGTCAGCCATGTAAGCTTTCTTTTTTTGTTGCTATTAGCGTAATATATAGCCATCAGCCTGTTGCTCATAATAGGAAAATGTTCACCTCCCTTCAATTATGTTTATAAACATACCAATGCCCTGCTGCTTCTGCCACTGCCATTGCATATTGAATGAACTTGCCTCGGCTTAGGAACTAGGCGTTGGCATTGCCATGCTACCCCTCTTTGCAATCAGCTTTTTCCTTCTCCTCCCTTTTGCTCTCCACTATTCTGAGTATGTGTGTACACTTTTATATAAATAGCACAACACCCAGACTCCCCATTTCCTTTACATTTTTGCTTCCCTGCCATGTTCTTCTTCCAGCCCTCTGTATCTGTCCCCAGTATATTTAAATTCACTCACTGTTTTGTATGTCACTCACCACTTTTTCTGGTAGGTGATTTCAGACGTGTAACACCATCTACATTTAAATGCATTTTCTCGATTTCCTCTGAGCCTTCTTTGCTCTGTATAATACTCTTGGATCATTTGAACGTCTTCTTTTTATTTTACAATATCTCCCTTTGACATGTAATGCTGGAATGTGTTTGTCGTATCATACTTGAAATAAAGAATATCCTTATTATAAAGAGGTTTTATTGTTTCCCCAGTGTGTATCCAAAGTGTTTACATGGATACAAAAGGAAGAAGTAGTCCATCTAAGGCTTTTATTCAGTAGAAAAATGGCATCCATCTGTCTGCCCTGCTTTGTTAAACAGTTATATTGTGGGAAATCTTCAGTCTTTTTTTTTTAACCATTATTTTATGCTAGATTTCCTGGATACATTTACTGCATTCCAAATGTGTATGACCGCATGGCTTGTTTTTGTCTCTTGGAACATCATCTGCGTTTTGTCTTGATAGGAAATACTTTCTATTAGCATTCTGATGGCGTAGCTGTCAAAGATTCATTATCTATGAGGCTTAAAATTTAATTGTTACTCAGTATGCAATCTACAATGTCTGGTATTTAGATACTGCTGTTATTAGTATTTTAGGATCAAAAGGCATATAAGGTCTTATAAGATTGTCTTACTAATGTAATGTCTGTCAGCTAATCATGCCAAAGAACAGCTAATTGTTTCACAAGAATGTGCAATAACTTTATTTTATTTTATTTGGTTTGCATTGGATTTTCCTTCTGAGTTTAGAAAAGTTCATTATCAGTAGTCTTAAAAAAATTCTCAAGTAGTGGCCTCCTTGCCTAAATAAACTTCAATGTTAGTCAATATATTTGCTGGATAAAAGGAGCTGGTTTCCTAAGTACGTAAGAATTTCCATACTGGGACAGATCGAAGATCTATCAAGTCCAGCATCCTGTTTCCAACAGTGGCCAATCCAGGTCACAAGTACCAGGCAAGATCCCAAAACAGTACAATACATTTTATGCTGCTTATTCTAGAGTAGTGGTGTCTTATTCCAACGATGCAACTATTCAAGGAGGTCAGATCTGCTCGATAATAAAACTGGTGTACTTACCGAAGCACACTCAGAATAACTCATATAACAGACTCTCTCCTTCAACCCTTCTCTTCCCAAACACACTAACAAAGATATAAGAACCACTGTACTGTGTCAAACCAAAGGTCTATCAGGCCCAGTATCCTGTTTCTAACAACGGTCAAAACAGCAATAAACAAACAAACAAAATTTCCTTAAGGGTAAAACAGTGCAAACAAGAGTAGGGAAGACCACAGAGGCCTCAAAGGGGAAGCTTTGTCCTAAAATGGTAAAATTATCCACAGAGCTTAGCTTCAGAATAATTGTATATCCCCCCCAAAAAAGGGGGGTTCAGAAGGATAAAATCAAAACATGTGTGTACAGCAAATACACTTTTTCTGCACATGCAACAGATGAGATCAAATACTCTCAAAAAAACATATATATACCAAATGTTCTTGTGCTGTGTATCCAGCAGGTAAAATCAGGGACTCCACACAGGGCCGTGTTTCAGTGGAATCACCGCTGTCAGAAGTCACATGGTCTGTTGAGTTTATTTTTTTGAGAGAGTTTCTGAACTTAAGTTCGGTGAATAAGTCCATCTTTTTATAACCCAGCTTCCCCTTTGTGGCCTTTCTGGTCTAACAATGGTCTCTCTCTCTCTCAGGCCACCTCTATCCCACGTTCTCTCTCCTATACCTCCACAATGCTCATCTTAAGTCTTTCTTGAGCTCACCTCGCCCAAAAAACATCTTCTTCTAATATACACTTTACTCATCCCATCCCAGGCAATCTCTACCTCACCAGCCTCTCCCATCAGTTAGGCTACACCCTCCTGTCCCTATCCTTATTTCTTCTAAATTTATTTGTTGCATTTGTATCCCACATTTTCCCACCTCTTTGCAGGCTCAATGTGGCTTACAATACATCATGAATGGTGGAAATACATAAGAAAATATGCATTTAGTATTACAGGAGGATCTTGGGTAACATGATATTGACGGAACATGTTAGTAGTTTAACAAGCAAATATTGTAAGACAGTTCTAGATATATGTATAGGAGTTCACATTTGTTGATCTTTGTGGTATGCCTTGTTAAAGAGATGGGTCTTCAGTAATTTGCGGAAGTTAGTTAGTTCATAGGTTGTTTTTAAATTGTGCGGCAGCGCGTTCCAGAATTGTGTGCTCAGGTAGGAAAAGGTTGACGCATGCGTTAGTTTGTATTTTAGACCTTTACAGTTGGGGACGTGAAGATTAAGGAATGTGCGGGATGATTTTTTAGCATTCCTGGGTGGTAAGTCAATTAGGTCTGACATATAGGCTGGGGCGTCTCCGTGAATGATTTTGTGAACTAGGGTGCATATTTTGAATGTGATGCGTTCGTTAAGTGGGAGCCAGTGTAGCTTTTCACGAAGGGGTTTGGCACTTTCGTATTTTGTTTTACTGAATATTAGTCTAGCTTCCCCTCCAGTTTGTTAATTCCCCTCCCCTTTATCTTTGAGGCTTATTGCCAGTGCTGCTTCTGGAACAGCTGTTCTCTTTTCTTCCAGGATCAGATATCTCTCAGTGAGTTTTAGCCATTCCATAGTTAAAGAGCCTGATTCCAGTTGATTTGAATAATATCACTGCTGACATGGCCAGATGAAATCCTTGAATAGATCATAAAGTATGGGAAAGTATGTACAGTTTGGTTCTCTGAGTCAGATAGATAGACCCCCATTCCTGTAAGAGCTTTGAATACCAGAATCAGAAGAGGGAACCAGACCCAACATTTTAATGGTAATAGGGCAAAGAAAGCATTAAGATGCTTGGACACACTAGACGCCAAAGATGCTTCACTCAACCTTGTCTAGCACAGTAATATCCAAAGTATGTTTAGTAGATTAGTGTATAGCATACTTTATTATGTGTTCTCACCACACAATTAAGTAGCATTTTCCAATCTGTTTTGGTTTACTGAATCACCTCCCAAGGTTCAATAATCTTCAATTGTTATCTTTGCTGTATCAAACATCTCAATAATCAGAAGTACTCGATCAAAAAAATGAAAACAGCTGGGACGAATATACTGTGAAACATTATTGCATTATTTATGCCTATATGGGAGTAAAATTTGGGGTCTCTATTCTCCCAAAGACTCAATTCACCCCATCCCAACCCAATTCTGAGTCCTCATTTTTCTTTTTAATTTCCAAGCCCCTGCTTTGCCTCCCCCCCTCACCCAATCCAGGTGCTACTCTCTCACCAATTACCACTCTCAATCTCTGCATCATCGGTGCCCCACCACCCAATTCCGTGACTCCTTATCTCTACCCACAGTTCACATTGTTCCCCCAGTTTCCCACATTCTTACTTCCCAATCTATTCTTATGTCTCCTTTGTCCTCTAGAGTCCCCACTACATAACTTCCTATGACCACAACCTCTAAGCATTCACATCCCTCTTTCATGTCTTGGTGCCAGCAGCCCTGTATTTAATATAGGTTAATAAATAAAGCAACTAAATAACTCCAATTTTCCCCATCCTGTATAATTAGCACATGTTTGGGCTGCATAAACTTTCTTTACCTACAAAGCACTATGTTGTTCAAGCAGAAGTTCATTGAACTGCATGGGAGGGGAAGAATGGTGACTGTAAGAAGTTGGAATTGTAGAGTCAGATGTGTTTTAGTGAGCTTTAACTCCTCTTCTCAAAACCCAGATCTTTGACACCCACCAGACAGGACTTAACAAAGATCTGGGTTTTCTAGCTCATTATAAACCATAAAGTTGTATTGCTCTGTTTGTCATGTTTTATTTTATTTTATTTCTATTGATTAATCTGAAATGGAAATTAATACTGAGTGGAGCTTAAGAGGAAATCTCCTGTACCTACAAAATGTAATTGAAATGTTTCCGCAGACATTGGGTGTCTCCTGTTAATATGAATCCAGGAATCAACCATTATATCAACCTGTTCAAGGAGTTCTATAACAAAGATGGCATACTCCTCTAATCTAAATACTTTGCATGTCCCTGCTGTAGAAAACTACTATTTTAGTACAGATCCAAACAAGGTCCTATATATAGATATGTATTTTTGAAAGGCAAAGCCTAAGGCAGGGCTTCCCAAAACTGTTCTAGAAACCCAATGGTAAGTCAGATTTTCAGGATCTCCACAGTGAATGTTAGATATATGAGATATATTTTAATACATGGAGGGGCATAATTGAACGAAAACGCCTATCTCCATGGGCGTTTATCTCCGAGAACGGGTCCGTGAAGGGGTGGACCGAACCGTATTTTGGGAAAAAATAGACGCCCATGTTTTATTCAACAATGTGTGAGCTGGGCGTTTTTGTTTTTCAGCGATAATGGAAAATGAAAGTGCCCAGCTCAAAAACGAATAAATCCAAGACATTTATTCGTGGGAGGGGCCAGGATTCGTAGTGCACTGGTCCCCCTCACATGCCAGGACATCAACCGGGCACCCTAGGGGGCACTTTTACAAAACCAAAAAAACAGGTAAAAGAGCTCCCAGGTGCATAGCACCCTTCCCTTGTGTGTTGAGCCCCCCAAATCCACCTCAAAACCCACTGCCCACAAGTCTACACCATTACTATAGCCCTAAGGGGTGAAGGGGGGTTGGGTACAGTGGGTTTGGGGGGGTTGGATGACTAATAAGCATTAAGCAGCACAATTGTAACAGGTAGGGGGGATGGGCCTGGGTCCACCTGCCTGAAGTTCACTGCACCCCCTAACAACTCCTCCAGTGACCTGCATACTGCTGCCAGGGAGCTGGGTATGACATTTGAGGGTGAAAATAAAAAGTTGTGAAACATCATTTTTTTGTGGTGGGAGGGGGTTAGTGACCACTGGGGGAGTCAGGGGAGGTGATCCCCGATTCCCTCCAGTGGTCATCTGGTCATTTAGGGCACTTTTTGGGGCCTTATTCGTGAAAAAACAGGGTCCAGGAAAAGTGTCCTAAATTCTAGCTAAAAACGCATACTTTTTTCCCATTATCGGTGAAATGCGCCCATCTTTGTTCGGCAGATAACCACGCCCCAGTTCCACCTTCGCCACACCTCTGACACGCCCCCATCAACTTTGTCCGCATCCGCGACGGAGTGCAGTTGAAAACGTCCAAAAATCGGCTTTCGATTATACCGCTTTATTCGTTTTTGTGAGATAAACGTCCATCTCCCGATTTAGGTCGGAACTTGGGCGTTTTTCTCGTTCGATTATAAGCAGGATAGTAACATAGTAGATGATGGCAGAAAAAGACCTGCACGGTCCATCCAGTCTGCCCAACAAGATAACTCATATGTGCTAGTTTTTATGTATACCTTCCTTGATTTGTATCTGTCTTTTTCAGGGCACGGGCCGTATAAATCTGCCCAGCACTAGCCCCGCCTCCCAACCACCAGCCCCTTGATTTGTATCTGTCTTTTTCAGGGCACAGACTGTATAAGTCTGCCCAGCACTAACCCCGCCTCCCAACCACCAGCCCTGCCTCTGCCATCCATTCTCCGCTAAGCTGAGTCTATATGGCGGTAGCCTGGTGGTAGTCTAATTTTGTTCTGCGCTACACTCGGATAGAGCATAACGCGCCTTTGTAAAGGGGTCCATTCTACTTCATTTTTATGCTTTCTAATTAAAAAAAAAATTGTGGGCCCTAGGCATTGTGCCTAATGGATAAGTATGCTGTAACAGCTACCACCCCTTAACAGGACCCTAGGCTCTCTACATACGTTAAAGGTTTTTCATGATTATTCATTGCGGACATCCTGAAAATCTGACTTGCCTTGGGGATATTTGGAAAAATTTAGAAAGCCCTGGTCTGAGGCAAACATAGAAAGCTACTTTTTCAGTTCATTCGGGGGGGGGGGGGGGGGGGAACCATATTGAAGAGGAAGGAAACACTGCAATTTGGCGACTAGTTTACATAATTTGACAACTCTGAACTGGGAGGTTTTTCACTGAGCTGAGGTTATTTGGGCATTCAACAAGGTCACTATTTAAATGATTTATCCAGCTAACTTCCAGAAATATTCCAATAAATCATACTCTTTATAAATTGCAGGGAGGGATCTGAGACATTCTGGTGGCATTGCATAAAGATTATCAGATAGCTCTGGCATTCAGCATTCTCTGATGATCTTTATCAAGATAAGTCTGGTTGGAAAAATACCTGTCCTAAAGTTCACTGAATAAAAATCTCTGTTTAAATTTAACTGGTTATTTTCAGACACTGACTTAATTAAATAGCATTCCCCGTTATCTTTAACTGCATATTCTGCCAGTGAATATTAATCACTACGTTGCCTCTATCTGAACAAATGGGAGAGGAGGAGAATGTGCCCAATCTGTTGATGTTTTGTGTTCAGAACTGCGTCTTTAGCCCAAGGCATAACAATTTTTATTTTAAGCTGACAAAGCCCTGTTAGGATGTATGTTTTATTGATTCTTTAATGGTGTGGAATAAAAACTAAACTAAGCTGAGTTTTGCAGAGCTGACAAAGGGATGCTATGACAACCAGATGCTGTACAAAAACAGAAGTAGTTATCTAGCGATAGCAGAAGAGTCAGTTCAGCATAATCTGAAGTGACCAATAGTTTCACGTCATAAAGTACAAACTGAGCTAGTCCTGGCTACATCTCATGTGAGTAGAGGATGGATGGGTAAACAAGGACATATTTAGCTTGTTTCTTTCACATGTTGTTATCTAATCACCTTTTCCCAATCAGAAATTGTAAAATGAAAAAAAAAAGAAATATAAACCTGTTGAATTTTAAATCTTGAAAATATATTTACTTATTTATTTGTGACATTTATATCCCACATTATCCCAAACAAGTTTGAGTTCAATGTGGCTTATAATAAACAGTATAGAATACATAACAAAAAATAAGGCATAAGAAAGTAATTTGTTGTAAGAATCCAAATTTACAATACAGTATTTTATTTATTTATTTATTTATTTATTTATTTATTTATTTATTTTATTGTATTTGTATCCCACATTTTCCCACCTATTTGCAGGCTCAGTGTGGCTTACATAGTTTGTTATGGCATAGTCATTACATGATATCAGATACACTTAGTACTGTATAGAGATTAAGTAAGGGAAGAGAGAACAAAGGTGCTAAACAGGATAGTGTGGAAGGTGGACTTTAATAATTGGAAATATTGGTGTGGTAATGTTGTACAGGGTATGGGCTCTCTTAATATGCCTTGTTGAAGAGATGTATCATAAACGTACTGGGATAACTATGGATGTACATTTAGAAAATCTAGTATGAATGAGAAATTGTACATGAAGCAAAGAGAAGGTTAATGGTAAATAGAGTAATAACCAATTCTGGTAATAATTAGTTGCCGATATATGGTTGTTCTTTGTGAGGGTTTGTATGAATAGGAACAATTTGAGGATTTTGCGGAATCTAGTATATTCCTGTATATTTCTTATTTTGGGTGGTACGGAGTTCCACCATTTGGTTGCTAGGTAAGTGAAGCCTGCAGAGTGGACAGTTTTGTAGATCACTTTTTGCAGTTTGGGAGGTGTAGTCTGAGATAGTTTCTTGCCTCATATTTAGCGTTTCTTTGAGGTAAGTTTATTAATGGTAATAAGGGCTTAGTAGAAGCTGGGGTATTTTTGTGGCTTTTGAATGAAGTGCTTGCCTGATATTTATTTATTTCTGCACTGCTTATCAGTTTGTGCAGTTATTTATATTGCTTATTTAAAAGACGGAAACTGTATGAGGTATGAAAGTTCTTAATAGCAGAAGAATGGCTGAGAAATACTGTGCTGTCAAACTGTGACCACTGTCATTATTTTTTTCTCTATCCAAATGAATACCCCAATCCACAAAAAGGAACAGGTGTAGTATGAAAGATGCCTGCAGATTGTCTTTCTCAGGACAATGATGGCACTATTGAAAGAGAAAGTGATCAGGCTGAGAAACATCCTTGACAATGAATACTGTATTGATGAAATGCTCTTGAGTCATCTATGATAAAAAAACGTAAGCATGGAAAAGATTCAAAACACAGCAGCCAGACTCATTTTTGGCAAATCACGATTTGAAAGTGCAACACCACTACGTGAAAAACTTCACTGGCTCCCTATCAAGGAACGCATAAACTTCAAAGCCCACACAATGATCCACAAGATCCTCCATGGCGAATCTCCAAGCTACATGACCGAATTGATTGATCTACCAGCCAGGAACGGGTCCAAATCTTCTCGAACATATCTCAATCTCCATCTTCCCAATTGCAAAGGCCTTAAATACAAAACCTACTATGCATCCAACTTCTCCTTTATAGGCAGCAAACTCTGGAACGCAATACCTCGACACATCCGAACAACCAATGAACATCTACCCTTTCGAAAGCTGCTGAAAACTTACCTCTTCAAACAAGCATACCCAAACAACCCGACTTAATTCTCGAACCTAATCCACACCACTAACACTACCCAAACTCCAATCCTCTCCCCCACATCTCTTCCTATTGTTCTACTCTCTATAACTGGGTTATCTCTGTGATATTTTGTACCATACTTTGTATTATCTCTGTGAAACTTTGTACCAAACCTTGTAAGCCGCACTGAACCTGCTATCGAGCGGGAAAGAGCGGGGTATAAATGCTATAAATAAATAAATAAATAAATAAAGCTAGTAGAACCTGCACCAACACTCCAACTTGACTCCAACTTAAAAAATGGAATGCTTCTCTTGAGGTGGAAGAGGAAGAACCATCCCAGAAAGAACAGAAACTGAAACTTGCAAACCCAGAGCTACAGGATCAGTGACCACTTTGCCTAGGAAGCAAAAACATTGGCATCTCCCTTCTTAGTGGCATAGCAGCATTAAAGAGCCATCTAGAAATGATATCCTGGAAAGTGTGCCGTTTATTAGGGGCCAAAACCAGAGACATTATTGCAGACACTTCTCAAGCATACTGAATATTATCCAGTGCTGCTTATCCATGTTGGTAGAATGGAACTGCCAGTACTTCCCAGACATATCAAGCATTGCAGTCCAAATTTAGGCATAAGAAACTGCTTAGGGTGTCAAATGTTTGAGAACATTAAATACCTGGTCCGAAGAGGAGCTTTCTCCAACTTTAGGGTCCTGCACACAGAGGTATTACCAGAGTATTTTGTCCCAATACCCTCTGCTCAAGTTTTCAGTGTCTGCGAATGAGCTTCCTTAATCTCCAAGCTCCTAGGAGGACCCCTGCCTCACTCTCTGGTCCTGCCTTGCAAATTACTGAAACAACTCTTCTCAGCTTCACTAATTGCATCAAATTGAATCAAAGTAGTGGAAAGGATGTCCTCCTTTTGTCCCTTGAATTATCAGCCACCTTTGATGTAGTGTCATAATCAAATCCACTGAGACTAGCCAATTTAAATATGTCTGGTATTGTGCTTGCTTGGTATTTTTCCCCTTAACCTTTGACCTCAGGCATTCCACTAGGCTCCATTTGTCTATTCGCTGTAATATTTTCCTTGCTTCTCTAGTCCTACTTCTTCAGTCCCTTCATCTCCAGAATGTAACCTTCTTTTCCCTGACCTATATCGTTGACCAGGAGAATTGGTTTTGGCATGATGTGTTTGCTCTTGGCATGATATGGGTGGGGCTTGGGCAGAAGTAAAATCTACATGTTTCACAAATTAAATACATATGTATGTGGGACAATTTACATGTTGAGATTTATAGCTGCTCTTTTGCATGTACAGTTATTTCAAATGTGTACATTTAGGCCAACCTTTTACAGGAGGGATTCAGGGAGGTATCTGCCTTAATTCCCCATTGTTTATTTCCCCATCCAATTTAGAATTAAACATAAGTACATAAGTAATGCCATACTGGGAAAAGACCAAGGGTCCATTGAGCCCAGCATCTTGTCCACGACAGCGGCCAATCCAGGCCAAGGGCACCTGGCAAGCTTCCCAAACGTACAAACATTCTATACATGTTATTCCTGGAATTGTGGTCTCTGCGTCTCATTAGCAGCATTCACATGTGTAGGTTTGTAAGATGGCCGACAGTCATGTGTATGTGTGGACACATGTGTAGGTTAGTATTTCAAAGATATCAGTAAAAGTAGAGCTGGCAAGACAAGTAGCAGCTCTGGGAGTGTTTTATAAGGAGATTCCGCACAGGTAAAAATCCAGGAAAAAAACCCTTTATCGACACCACTATAGACTCGACACAAAGCTATGTTTCGGCGGGACCTACCCACCTGCCTCAGGGGCTGAAGGAACACTATAAACAAAACAATATATATAAAGAAATAAATAAAACAATATATTAAGATTACGAAAACTAATAAAACATAGCATAAGCATTAGTAATATAAGTATTATTAACAATGGACTGCAGATGTAATACATAGTGACTGACTTCCTACAATTCACATCAAATAAATGTACATCCATATTGTGAATAGCATAAAATTTTTTTAAAAAATGATGCAGGTGTATATACAAATGTGACTTAAAATATTTTGTTTTGATATCCTCGGATTTTCTTAGAGGTGTTTTTCCTGTTGTTATTTGCCTAGGTTAGTATTTCACCATGTACACGTGTAAGTAGGATGCTCCTGTTGCATGTGTCACCATATACATGTGCATTCCTACATATATATTAGAACAGGCTCTATGTTGGCAGATCGTATTCTAAAATACTACTGAAAATGTATATAAACATCCTGACCTCAATGTATTACTTTCTATCTAAAACTGGACTGCAGAAGTAGTTCCACAAAGAACTAAGGGGTCCTTTTACCAAGCTGCAGTAAAATGAGCTATTTTTACCACATCCTGTGGCCCTTTTTACCACAGTGGGTAAAAAAGGCTGAAAATAGCCCTGGCCATATGGTAAGATTGCTCTTACCACATGGCCATGTGGTGGTGGTGGGGGAGCACTTACCGCTACCCATTGAGGTGGCGGTAAGGGCTACCGCGCTAACCCAGCGGTAAATGGGTAGTGCGCGGTACTGCGCGATTACTGACGGATTTGCACTGTGCTAAAACATTTGGGCTGATTTTCCCTAGCACGGGAAATAGTGCATAATTGGGCTGGAACTACCACTAGCGCCCATTTTGGGCCATGGTAGTTCCAGATTAGCATGCGGTAAGCCCGAAATTGGGCTTACCACCACTTTGCAAAAGGACCCTTAATGGAGCCTACTTGCCAGGATGTGTAAAAACATACATTCCTACAGTCCATGGATATATGTGGATCTGAAAAATAGACACGTACCAATCCTCATGTGCCCCTCATCCCCTTAATTCTACAAAAGTTGCCAAAAATTGTGCGTGCAATTTAATTGAATAATGAGTAAATTAGTGCTAAATGTCATTTTAACAAGCAATTATTGGCATTAGTTAGATTTAATTGGAATTTATGCATGCAAATTTAGGCGCGGGATTCACACCTAAATTTTACACATGAGTAAAAATAAAGGGGGCAAGGAAATGGGAGGGTCATGTGTGGACCAATGCATTCCTAGCTTTTACACACATTGAAATAGAATACAGGGGATATGCATCTAATTTAGACATCTACATTTGCACCAAATTTCAACTGGTACAAATGGCTGCACCTAAAGTTAGGTGCTACTCCCTGGTATAAGCACTATTCTGTAAACTATGCTTAACTTTAAGCATGCTTACAGAATAGTGCTTTTTTCAATGTCAACTTTTTAGGCACCATGTATAGAATCTAACCCCATATGTCCTGCAATTGTGGTGTAGATAAGACTCCAGGAACTTATTAGAAATATTTCTCCTGTGTCAAAAAGGTGGCTGTGAATGTTCTAGTACAAAGGACTTCAATGACATTCTTTTCTTTTTGTTTCCTTCCTGAAAGGATCTTTTTTAGAGTTATTGGGCATATTTCACCCAATTGATAGTGCCTATTAGGGAGGTTCCATCAGTCTGTCTATATGTCCATCTGAATGCATAGACACAATAACACCCTCACAAAAATACACAGAGATACATATACATACACAAAGGCACACACACCCAAAGACACACATACATACTTGCCTCATAGAGCCCCTGCCACCCTAACAAGACATTGAAGGAGTTTGGAAATGAAAGAAGGGGAAATTCAGCATTTTGTCACACTATAAGTGTATGCTTTTTTAAAAAAAGGATTAACACAAAAACATAAGACATCCAGAAATAAAAAATAAGAAAAAAAAAAGGAAAACAAAAGAAAAAAAACAAAGAAATGCAATAACTTCTAACTCAAGTCCACAAGCAAGAATCCTCGGTATAAGGACCCTTAATCAATTTTCCGTCATTTCCAAATTCCTATTTGTCACCAGCTAGTCCTGTACTAGATTTGTTTATATAGGAGAAATAGAACCTATCTTCTGGTCCTAGCCTTTCTCTTGAGACAACAATGCCCTATGTATATCCATGCAAACCTTGACCAAATTGACTATAGAATTGTCTAATGGTGCCAGCACTGTTGTCCTCAGTGGAGTGGAGTGGAGGAGTGGCCTAGTGGTTAGGGTGGTGGACTTTGGTCCTGGGGAACTGAGGAACTGAGTTCAATTCCCACTTCAGGCTCAGGCAGCTCCTTGTGACTCTGGGCAAGTCACTTAACCCTCCATTGCCCCATATAAACCGCATTGAGCCTGCCATGAGTGGGAAAGCATGGGATTTGATTTGCTTACTTTATTTATTTTTTGTCTATTAGATTGTAAGCTCTTTGAGCAGGGACTGTCTTTCTTCTATGTTTGTGCAGCGCTGCGTATGCCTTGTAGCGCTATAGAAATGCTAAATAGTAGTAGTAGGTACAAATGTAACAAAAATAAATCTAATGCATCCCAACTAGGCTCTATCAGAGTAGGTTTTGTAGATATCTGTTCTAACTGAGAGGCAGTGATATGGTGTGTAATCCGCTCAAACTCACCCTGAAGTGGAAGCATTTGCTGTTACCACCACTCCTACTTTTGTATATGCTCTAGTCATAGTCCTCTCTTGACAAACAACAGTCAAGGATCTCTCTCAGGCAATGGCAGCCCCTCTCAGCTCACTTCCTCCTGCGCTGAATACTGGAAATCCAACTCCAGACTCATTGCTACAGCTGGAGAGTTGCTAAATTCCACAGGCTGTGGTGAACTGATCTTCTGTGGTGATGGAATGGTGCTTAGCTCAAGTTGAGAATAGATTCCTCCTTTTCCTGGAAACAGTGAGCTTTTGTACATAAAGGATACGAGAGATGCTGGCAAAGTGTTCCGTTATTCTTGTCTCATGCAAAGAGCTGTGTGTCTGTGTTTTTTGGGGAGGAGTTCCTTCACTTTGCCTTTCCTCTATGGCATTACAGGCAAAAGAATCAGGTAGAACCACAGAGAGTGAAGGCAAAAGAATGCTAATGGATTCCAGAGTCAACAGAGAATACCAAACATACTCCTTCTCTCAAGATGCCGTCTTGGTATACCATAAGTATGCATTTTCTCCTTTTATAATATTTATTTATTTCCAACAGATTTCAAATATGCAAGAACATCTCAAACACACTAAATTGAACTCAGGAGTGGGATTTTTATAGTATGTTGTTACTAGGAAAGGAAAAAAACCTTATGAGAGAGAGAAAAATGTCTAAACCTAAATTCCAATTTATACAAGTGACATTCCTTTTGGTCATAAATTTTGGACAGTTGATAAAGTACCACTCTTCAGAATTGGCTGGCACTCATGACAAACAAGGCAGTAGATGAGTGCTGCACCTATACAGCTTGGAGGAAAGTGTGTACTTTTAAGCTTGTTTTATTTTGAAAGCTAGAGAAGAGAGTACAGAGAACATTGCCATGTACTTGCACACAAGCAGGTGTGCTGATGCATCAACCACTAGGTATGACACAGTGGGGATAAGAGCACAATGTTGGAGTCCAAAATTCAGAACAATTAAACTGGGCAGGATATGCTCCTGTCTGGTCAAGCCAAGCTTAATGTGACACTTAACAGGATAATGCCTTTGAATATTAGCAATGACCACCATGACATTATCTGTTTAATGCTGGGGTGCTCCAAAGGCAGATTTGGGATAGACCCATGATGCAGAAGGAAACTAGCCTGCCTCTGTTATTGGAAAGCGGGCTCACAAGGTCATGCTGGGAATTCAATGTTCCAGAGGTCTAGTAGGCTCCCTAGGTATACAAAGCCTTCATTCAGTCCTTTTCTACCTCTGTCCTCACATGTTTCTGTTTTTCCCTTATCTAAAACTATTTACATTCCCATGTTTACACTGCTTTGGCATTGAATCCCTCTACTACAGGTTTCTATTGACCTCTGGTATCAGGATTACTTGTTTTTCTTCTTCCTCTTCAAGGACTGTACCTTTTTCTTAGGTCTAGCAAAGGATAAATTTTTCTCCTTTGCTTTGTATGTGAACCAGCTCTGATTGAATTCTCTGACCAATGCTCTCTATATGGGCA
Source organism: Microcaecilia unicolor (assembly GCF_901765095.1). Taxonomy (NCBI): domain Eukaryota; kingdom Metazoa; phylum Chordata; class Amphibia; order Gymnophiona; family Siphonopidae; genus Microcaecilia; species Microcaecilia unicolor. Next base: position 328,197,125 of record NC_044035.1, read on the forward strand.
AAAAGTACATTTGTGAAATGGAAAAACTTTGGGCTGTTCGTTGTCACAGCATGGCCAAGTGGGAAGCTATTTGGAACCCTTTTTTGAAGCATTGTTCTTGATAAGATGGGGTAGGGGTAGCTGGGGGGGGGGGGGGGGGGGGGGTTAAAATTATTATTATTATTATTTGTTTGAGGTTTTCTTTTTTCTTGGAAAAAACATCTAGAAAGTTTGAAGTGATCTTATGTTTCGTGAGCTAAATTGAGTACATGGTTTATGCAGCCTTAAACAAATGTTCCTTTTGGAAAGAAGCCATACCAGTTCATGGTACGTTGTTATATCTTTCCTTGTTTGAATACTTATTGCATTTGTCATGTTTCTCATTTTATTCAATAAAGACTTCTATAAATTAAAAAAAAAAAGTATAATTGTGCTAGGTATGGATAATTTGTTAGAGATATCTCCCCACAGGATAGAGGAGGTTCTGGCACTCTCTATCCATTTGTCTCTCCAGCACCCACCTTGCCTTGAGTCCTGCTGTCCTAGTGCAGCAAGAGTTCCCATGTAAATGTAACCTGCCATTGTAACCTCTTCTGAGATCTGCAGAGTACCTGTACCTGATGATTTCTGTATGTCAGTAAAGGTATATCACACCTGATTTTTGGATGTTTTTCTGTGTGTGTGAACTTTTGTAGTTTATTCATACACATAACAAAACAGAAAAGAACTCCTTTGCCAAAATCCATGGACGTTGATTTAACAAAAGTGGAAGACTATCGTCCTGTTGCAAGCATTCCTTGGATTGCAAATTTGTTAGAATTTTCAGTTAATGAACAATTCCAGAATTTTATTGAAAACTTCAACATTTTGCATAAATCACAGCATGGTTTTAGACGAAGACATAGAACAGAATCATTGCTTCTTGTTCTTACAACTAAGATCAGAGATTTTTTTGTGTGTCAAGGCAACCTGCTGTGTTACTGCAGTTTGATATTTCAGCTGCCTTTGATGTTATCAATCATTCCATACTCTTGCTTAAGCTATCAGAATTTGAAAAGTAGATCATATAGTGTCAAGAGACATATGGAGAGGTCATCCAGTTGGAGTCCAGGTTGTGGAGTGCCTCAGGGCTCCCATTTATCTCCTTCGTTTTTTAACATCTTTCTTAGTTCTTTGGGCAATTTTGTTTCTGAGGAAGGAATTACAATATTATCTTATGCAGATGATATATTCCTTCTTTGCCTGGCGATGGAGACTGTGGACAGTAGCTTGAGTATCATTAAGCATTATATCTCTTATATTGACAACTGGGCAAACAGACATTTTTATATCTGAATAAACAAAAGATGTACCCCCCTGTTTACAAAGAGGGGCATAATCGAACAGGGACGACCATCTCTAAGGGCGCCTATCTGTAAGGATGGCGCCGCGAAGGGGTGGGGAAACCCATATTATTGAAACAAGATGGGTGGCCATCTTTCGTTTCGATAAACGGTCGGGGATGCCCAAATCTCAGCATTTAGGTCGACTTTAGAGATGGTCGACCTAAATGTCGAGATGGGCGAACTTAGAGATGGTCGTCCCCAGTTTTCACCTATAATGGAAACTAAGGACGCCCATCTCAGAAACGAGCAAATCCAAGTCATTTTGTCATGGGAGGAGCCAGCATTCATAGTACACTGGTCCCCCTCACATGCCAGGACACCAACCGGGCACCCTAGGGGGCATTGCAGTGGACTTCACAAATTGGTCCCAAGTGCATAGCTCCCTTACTTTGTGTGCTGAGCCCCCCAAAACCCAGGGACCTGCATACTGCTGTCATGGAGCTGCGTATGATATTTGAGGCTGGCATAGAGGCTGGTAAAAAAATATTTAAAACATTTTTTTGAGGGAGGGAGGGGGTTAGTGACCACTGTGGGAGTAAGGGGAGGTCATCCCTGATTCCCTCCGGTGGTCATCTGGTCAGTTCGGGCACTTTTTTGAGGCTTGGTCGTGAAAGAAAATAGATCAAGTAAAATCGGCCAAGTGCTCATCAGGGACGCCCTTCTTTTTTCCATTATCAACCGAGGACACCCATCTCTTAATTACGCCCCAGTCCCGCCTTCGCTACGGTGCCAACACGCCCCCGTGAACTTTGATCGTCCTCGCAACGGAAAGCAGTTGGGGACACCCAAAATAGGCTTTCGAATATGCCAATTTGGGCGACCCTGAGAGAAGGACACCCATCTCCCGATTTGTGTCGAAAGATGGGTGCCCTTCTCTTTTGAAAATAAGTCTGTAAGTCATACTAGCAGCTGCCGTGCGCTAATGCCAAAACAGCCCATTCACTTTGAATGGGCTGTGTCAGCATTGCCGTGCATCTTGGGGGGGGGGGGGGGGCGGTAAGTTACTTTGGTTTTGTGAGAATATTCCAAATTGTTCTGTGATCTTGGCTTCAGGTGAAATTTTGAAAATTGAGGGGTGTTTTTTTCCAGAGTATTGGAAGTCATTTTGATTCTACTCTTTCATTTGAGAAGCAGGTTAGTATTTTACTGTTCAATCATTTTTATTAATTTGGATATAACAATAAAAAAGGAAATTAAGTACCATTGACTTAATAACAGTTTAACAAGTTAGAACATGTACACTGACTTATAGAGATGATGTAAACACTGTCCATAATTTTTCTATAAGCAGGTTAGTATTTTGAGTAATTTTAAAGCTCTGACAATTATGATCTTCCTTACTAAAAGAAGATTTTAGAAGGCTATCCTCCTCCTTCAGTTGTATTATTATAACTCATTAAATTCTCAGATTAATTGTAAATTGAAAAATCGATTGCAGTTATTACAAAATACAGCTGCAAGATTGATCTTTGGTGTGGGTCGGTTTGATAATGCTTCACCACGGTTATGGGAGCTGCATTGGTTACTCATTGAACAGCGTATTAGATTCAAGATGATATGCTTAATTTTCAAAGTACTCTCTGGGTTAAATGCAGAGGGTTTGGTGGATTTGTTAGAGATTCCTTCTTCTAGGAGAAATCTGTGTTACTATCGAACATAAGATCATTTCCTTTTCATGGGGCTCGAGTTGAGATTAAAATCTTCATATTTGTTGTTTAGGAAGATGCTAAAGACTTATTTATATGAATGTTGAATTTGGTACCTGTATTAGTCTATTCTGTTTTTGTAAATTTCCTTCTTATTGTTAGGAATTTTTCTTTTTTGCGAACAGCTGTGAATCCTATCAGCAATAATGGTTGGTATACAAAAACTAGATAGAATGGAAATATTGCCAGAAGCTTTTAGAAGCTGCTTACTGTGTCCCTAGGTGTTAACCCAGAACGTATCCGTCATTGAAGATATTCAGTGCCATTGCCCAGATGGCTAACAAGGCATGTTGGAATACAGCAAGACTATATTTAGAGGTAGCAACAGCATTTTCAGACCAGATTCGGCATGGACAGGAATGACTGGGGGATCACTCCTGCCTGCATTACCATCCTTGACCACCAGGGATAGTAAGATAGGCCTGTGGATGGGACCTACAGGTAGGTGGGTAGGGAGGGTGAGTTCTTCTGGAAGGTGGACTGCCACTGTAGGGTGGGGGTCTGATATTGTTAGGGGGTCCATGTGGGGGACTGCTACTGTTGGTAGGAGTTCTAGATGGGCACTGCTCTTAGGGGGTGTTCAGAATTGAAAAAAGGGGAATTTAGAGAGACAGATTCCCTTATGCAGGTTGTGTCCGACATTCAGCTGGGACTTGCACCGGTGGCAAGAGCATGTCTGATCATACCTGGATATTCAGTGCTGGTGCCTGGACCAGTTCTAATTTAACTGATGACAGTCAGCAATTACAAAAACACTGGCTGCTGATGACTGACTATTGACCAATGCATTATTAACAAATATCAGCCATATACAAAAAGGTGTGAAACAGATTTTGCAGATAGTCAAATTAAATTTAAGAGCAACAGAATTTCCACATCAAACCTTGATACCATTTCTTTTGCACAAAGGGGGAAGGGGCAATTTGTACCATTTAAACAAAGGTTTTCATGAAATGAAGGCAGCATAATAATCAGAACCCCCCCACCCCCAACAATTATCAGGCTACTAATAATGGTTAACTCTGAAAATAGCAGATGAACAGAACATTCTTTCCTTAGATATTTTGTTTATTACAGATCTAATCAAGACCTTTCACTGCTTTTGTTTTCCATAGAAGAAAATATTTAAAAACCTTTTGACCGCAGTTGACAAATGAATTTGTAAAATTCCAAAAGGCTTTATGTTTTCATAATTACACAGTATAAACAAAAGTGTCACTGCATCAGGCTTCCAGTTATTAACCCCCAAGTCACAGGATAATAAATCTGGGATTTGCCTTCATTTTAGAAATAAACAAAACTATACAATTGGGGCAAGTCTATAGGCTGGCACCTAGAGATACTGCATGCCGCCTGATTGCCACCAGAGCCCTCACCATTTCCTAAAGAGGAGGCAGAAGGGGCTTTGGCATTTAAACTTGGAAAATGATCTTTTACCTGCTGCGGTAAAAGGTGGCCTTGGCATGCGGCAATCCCACATACCCCTGCCATCACAGGCCATCTTTTACCGCTGCTTGGTAAAAGAGCCTCTAAGACTTGGGGCCCTGTTTACTAAGGTGCGTTAGTGTTTTTAGTACGCCTACACTTAGCACGCACGCTAACCATGTAGTCACCTATAGGGATATTGTAGGCACGTATATGGTTAACATGTGTACATGGTTAATGTGCGTTAAAATCATTAACGTGCCTATAACATTGCTTAGTAAACAGGGCCCTTGGTTTCAAGGGGAAGTCTCAGGTTCAGTCAGAGGAGGATTCTGCTGCTAACAAGCCTCCCACTGATTATACTGACACTCCTTTTGTTCTACAAGCTTTCTTCAACTTATATTCCTTTCTGAAAAGTCAGTAAGTCAGAAAGTTCACCTAATGGACACCAGTCTGTCTGCCTACATATGAGGTCAGCCAGAGGGTTTTTATTTTATGCTATTCCTCATTGTAATTATCTTTGGGGGGTTGGAAGGCATCAGTGGAAGCCCTTCAAAATCCACCAGAAACCCACTGTACCCACATCTAAGTGCCTCCCATTCACCCATAAGGGCTATGGTAGTGGTGTACAGTTGTGGGTTTTGGGGGGCTCAGCACACATGGTAAGGGAGCTATGTACCTGGGAGCTTTTTCTGAAGTATACTGCAGTGCCCCCTAGGGTGCCCGGTTGGTGTCCTGGCATGTCAGGGGGACCAGTGCACTACGAATGCTGGCTCCTCCCACGACCAAAGGGCTTGCATTTGGTCATTTCTGAGATGGGCGTCCTTAGTTTCCATTATCGCTGAAAATCAGAAATGAGGAAGTCTAAGGACGACCATCTCTAGGGACGACCTAAATGTTAAGATTTGGGTGTCCCCGACCGTATTATCGAAACAAAAGATGGCCGCCCATCTTGTTTTGATAATACGGGTTTCCCCACCCCTTCGCCAGGACGTCCTGCGAGGACATCCTCAGGAAAACGTGGGCACCCCTTTCAATTATGCCCTTCCAAGTAACTTTGTAAGTCTATGCTCTTTGAAAATGAGACTCCTCATGTATTAAGTCTTTTTTTTAGGTTGTTTAATGCATATTTTAATTTGATATTATGTTGAGATTTGTGGTTTTAGCTGGTTGGTAGCTCCCACAGTATTTAAAAAATAAAATGAACTGAAAATAAGCACTTTTGATGGTCATGCTACAAATGGATTTAGCGCACAGGAAAGACTCGCAAAAGGGTATACTACTCTCATTTTTTAGCGCAGTTAAGTAAAAAGACCCCATTATGATATCTAGAATAGATGAAATCTACCATTTTCTTTTTTCTTGTTCACATTGTCCCCTTAATATTCATCTCACAATGACTATTTTACCCCCCCTCCTTTCCAAAGCATCGCTAGCGGCTGTCGGTGCGGTAATGCTGACATAGCCCATTCACTTTTAATAGGCTGTGCTGGCATTACTGCGTGGCAGCTGCTAGCGCGGCTTTGTAAAAGGGGGGAGGGATTACATCTTTACCTATTTCAGTGGAAACAAGAGGGGATAATGTACTTGCAAGTGGTATGGTATGATGATTAAGAGAGGACAATATTAATTAATGTGGGGAAAATTGAAGGGTTACCTCAAGAAGTTACTTTAGAGTGATCAACATTATAATTATCATGGTGGAAAAGACTTGAGGCTATTAAAATGTCTATTACACTGCAGACTAATTATATACTACATACTTTTTCAGATAACTTAAAGGAAAGTAGACTGCACACATTCTAAGTATTTCTTGCAAAAGAAATATCCATGCATAGCACTCTGGAAATTTAAAGGGACTATTTTACTAAAATATGGTAGGATTTGCAGTCACTGCACATAACAGCAAAAAGTGTGTGTGCGGTAAGTGCAAAACCTGTGCAGTAAATGCAGGAGATATGTAAAGGGTAAGTTAGTTACTGTACAGAAACAGAAAGCACATTATAAGCTTGGGCTGATAAAGAGGGTGACCTGGGCATGTAATATGGTGCCCATGCATTAACGTTCCCGGGTACCCCCAATCACATCATCTGAATTCTCTCTCCCTGATCACAAGACCAATGCCCCACTCACCACTATGATCACAAATCTGATGCTACTCGACCCCTTGATCACAAGTCCAATGTCTCCCACCACTCCAATCACAAGTCCGATGCCCCCTAGAAAGACCCTCCCACTAAGAATTGTCCCTCCCACTTGTCCAGAACCCAAACCTCCCTTCAGACCCCCTGAGCTCTCATCCACCTCTGTATACCCTGTGCAAGGCCTGGTGGTCCAGTAGCAAGAAGTAGCAGTCTCCCTCTGCTTCTACTCCATCTGGCTCCAGACTCAAAATAACATTGATGATCCCTAGCATTAGTAGCAAAACTGCCACCAGAGGTCACGTTTGCCATTTTGCACCTGGAGCCAGGGTGGGCAGGATTGATTGGAGTTTGCTAATGTCTGGACTACTCCCTAGACCTCCAAGGATGCTAAGGTAGGCCCAGGGTGCAGAAGAGGCTACTGAGGCATGGGGAGGGGGGGGGGGGTCTTTCTCTTGGGAGAATATGGGGGGAGGCTACATTGGAGGGGGATTGTGATGATTGGGAAGGAGATTGATCCTGTTTGGGGGGATGGAGGAGAGAGCCAAGAATGCTTCAGGCCGATCCCCATAAGTTATGCAGTTGCTTGCACCTGCATAGCTAAGTGACCAGATTTAAGACAACCTTTTGTGTGGTCCTATCTAGTTGATTAGCTACATGGGCAGCAGCACTGAATATCGCAGGAACCTACATAAATCCCTGGCTCCTCCCTGACTCCATCCCCGGTTGGACCCTCCACTGCCCTGGTTTAACATGGCTGGTTAGTGCCAATATTTAGCAGTATTGCCTAGTTCAATTCCAATGTGGTTTAACAAGGCAGGACCCTCTCCTGCCTGGTTAGACTGCTTTGGATATCGGGCCCCAATATTTATTAGTGAAAAGTCTATAATTTGCAACAGATAAGGGATCTGTACCTGGCTTTGGAAGTGCAATGATTTAGTAAAGGATCCAGCCACTGAATTATTGGATAAAAGTTCTTGATATAATTGTAGGAGTTTTTTGAGCAGTAATATCTGCAAAAGCCTTGTAAAACTGTCATGTATTCACTGTTATCAGGGGCCTTTCCAGGAAGTACATTAATTGTTTTCTTAAGTTTGATGTTCATATGTCAACCTTTAAGCGCTCTTTGGGGGCAGTTCTATAAGTTGGTGCCCCTTTCAGGTGCCCCCATGTCACATAATGAGAGCCTATTCTATAACGATATTTAGTCACCCAGGTTCCGTTATAGAATACTAGTGCAATCCTGCATCAGCACGTCTAAAATCATGGACCCAGTATAACTGCAGGCACCTAAATACACAGGGACATGCATAACTTACTGTATTCTGTACATTGCGTGCAAAAGGGGAGCCCCACCCATGCCCCTTCCATGCTTCATAAAACACACTATACCACTTACAATACTCTTACAGAATAGCTCTGTCGCTTTGCCACACTTACCTGCGAAAGTACTGGGAGCCAGCAGTGTACATTCACAGAGGGAAGTGGTGAATAAATGCGGTTGCTCAGTTATAGAATTGTCTTTTCTGTATGCTACTGAAATGGAATGATATTGCAATTTGTCTAAGAAAGAGCTAAGGTATTCCACTGATGGAGAGACTGTAAGGGAACAGAATTCATGAAAGTGCTGAAGTATTTTGTGATCCATAAATAACAGATTGCCCTTTTTAAACTCTCCCTCTGTTTTGCTTAGCTTTAAGGTATTATACTACTAAGTATTCATAAATATTCTGATTAAAATAGGGAGCACCAACTTGTCAACTTAATAAGATGCTATATTTGTATTTCAGTTGCTGAAGGGTCTGTGGTAGAGAATTATCCCTCGTATAGTCTGATATGTGCAGACAATAAAAGGAATATACCTTCTCGGTGTGCTGAAGTCGCCAGGGGCCTGAGAGGACCAGCTCATTTATGATAGATTGCAAAATATATCATGTTGGAGATGGCCTACTCTTGCGTCTGGATTGTTGGTTCAGAATCAAATCTAATGGCCAATTAAAGTCACTCCTAATATGATCTGCTGCAATCCACTTTCCAATAGAATGGTGGCAGTAGTATGAAATAATCCTGGACTGGCAGCTGTAGGGGCATAAATGTTGCACAGAATAAATTTCTAACATTATCAGCTATCTATTTCACCCATTTTCCTTCATTATCTGAAGTCTGATGCAGAAAATTGATTTGCAAGGATATTATAAATAATATGACTACACCATCCTTTTTATCCAGCACTGCTGAAAAAAACCTTATCTCACACCATGGGTTATATAACTTTTGAGATACCTTGTCATTTAGGACTAGATTCTACGTATCATACCTAAAAATTTGCGTAACCACATTCTATACAGTACACCTTATTTTAGGCGTACTTTATAGATTAAGCCTAAATTTCCGCAAGGTATATAGAATATGCCAAGCGGCCATGACAGCACCTAACTCTAGGTGTGGCCATTTACGTGAAGTAAAACTTAGTACAAATACTGGCTTCTAAGTTAGGAGCAAAGCAAGTGCATTCTATAACCCTGCACATAGTTTTGTGGATTGACCACAACCCGCCTATTCTATGCCCCTAGCCATGCAGCACGCATTGGAATTTTCATGCACCACTTTGCAGAATACGCTTAGCAGGCAGTGCGCATAACTTCTAATTAATGTCAATTAGTGCTTATTGCTTGTTAACATCCAATTATCAGCACTGATTAGCTTAACTAATAAAGCTATACATATTTTTATGGAATACGCTTCCATTTCCATGCAGAAATCTTGGCACTATATATAGAATCCCAGGGTTAATGGGTTTCCTGTACAAAGACTAAGGGGTCCTTTTACTAAGCTGCAGTAAGCAGTAGTGTGTGCTTATTGCAGATTACAAGGCATTAACGTGCTACCAACATGCTAAAAAATAGAAAATATTTTTTAGCGCTGATGGCGGGTCTGGAGATGGAGCATAGGTAAGCCAAGGGTTAATCAGTTAACGCAGCTACATCACCGCATGCTAACCAATTAGCACATGGTTAGTGTGAGAGCCCTTATTGCCTAGAAATGACCATGAGCTAATGGGAAAATTAGTGTGTGGCCATTAATAGACAAAATAGAAAATGGGGCCATTTTACAGCCACACTAAAAGTGGCCTCAGCGTAAGGGGAAGTCCCACACTGGGGCTACTGCAGGCCACTTTTTAACTCAGCTTAGTAAAAGGGCCCTAGGTTTGGATGATCTTTTTTCAATAAACCAATATTTGATTCTTTTTTATTTTATTTTATAGGGTTATTAAAACCCTTCGTGTTCAGGGATAATATTTGCCATTGAGGTGTTATGTTTACAACCTTATTATACAATCCGGAAGTGAAGACTACTGCATCACCCATTGAACAGAACTGAACTGGAGGCATTATTTACTGATAGTATCTGCCAGTTAAGAACACAAATAGCAAGGCATTTATATAGTCGATCTAAAATAGAAATTCCAAGAGATTTATAGTGCACACAGGGCCTCTTTTACCAAGCTGTGGCAAAAGGGGGCCTGCGCTGGCATCGGTGCATGTTTTTGATGCACGCCAAGGCCCCTTTTTACCACAGTGAATAAAAGGTAGGTCTTTCTTTTTTTGAGGAAATGGCCATGCAGCAAGTGAAGCATTTTTTTCTTTGGGGGGGGGGAGGTGGCAGTAAGGACTCCTGTGCTAACCCGGCAGTAACAGGGCAGTGCTCGGTACTGCCCACCGGTTACACACTGGGGATGCAAAAATATATGAAGGCGCACTGGGGGTAGGACCTACCATTGGGCTGCTGTGGTAGCCCAGTGGTACTTCATTTTTAGTGAACTGTAAGCCTGCGTTGGGCTTACCGACAGTTTGTAAAAGGGGCCCACAGAGACAAACAGCTGCAACCTGCAAGAACAATGGTACAAACTGACCTATGCATGATGTAGATCAATGCTTCTCAACCCTTTTCCCGGAGGCAACCTTGCCAATCATGTTTTCAGGATCACAAAAATGCATGAGATAGATTTGCATATAATGGGTGTCTACAAATGCAAATTTGTCTCCTGCATATTCATTGTTACAACGTTGAAAACTCAACTGGCTAGATATGCCTCCAAGAGAGGGTTGAGAGGCATTGATCTAGATAGACACATGAAGGAGATGCCTTGAAACTGAGCCCCCAGATCCATAAGCAATAGTTATTATAGTATACTTATCCACCAGTCCCAGTTAAAGACTGGTCAAGAAGGACAGGAAGCTTATGTGATCTGCATCAATGATATCTTATGTATCTAACAGAGCAGAGATGATGAACCATAATGAACACCTACTTAAGCATCATCTACTGGCTTCCTCCATTTAAAACTACTATAGAATAGTCCTTATCACCCCTTGCAAAAGTGAATATTGTAAAAGACACAGAGTATATGATTTATTTTTAGCCCTGATTTTTCAAAATGAACAGGTAAAGATGAAAGCATATGATGATACCTATGCTGCCTGCCAGGTTTACAAATTACACAATATATCTTGCTTCAGCCATCAATGTTTAAGTCAATAAACGATATTTGGTGCATTTTGCCTTGCTGTGTAATCTCCCTTTCATGCTAAAGATGTGTACTTGTTGTGGAGGTAGAACCTGCCCCCAAATATTTCAAGAATCAAAAACAGATGTAGAGCTGAGCTGAATCTAGATGACTTTAATATTTGTAAAGCATTTTTAGGGGTCATTTTGCTAAGGCACACTAGTGTTTTTAGCATGCGCTAAATACTGGAGACACCCATAGGAATACATGGGTGTCTTTAGCATTTAGTGTGTGTTAAAACAGCACACGTTAAAAATGCTAGCGCACCTTTGTAAAAGACCCCTTCAACTGGCTTAGATTTCTGAACTATATAAATGACAAAATAGTAATAAAAATGGGCCTGATATTCAAAATTGTTCCTTTTTTTTGTATTAATCATAAATTTAATATACAAAGCTTTGCAAATTTGATACTTTTAGTCAAACTTTAAGACTGGATATCCCTCTAATTCTATAAAAGTCGCCAAAAATTGAATATGCAAATTTGGGCAAACACCCAATTTGCATGTGTAATTTAATTAAATAACGAGCCAATTAGTGTCAATTTGACTTTTAACAAGCACACAAATCTGGAACTCTTTAACAAAAGAATTAAGATCTATAAGCAATTGTATGCTATTTCTTAAACTCCTGAAAGCCTTCTTTTTCAGAAAATCCTTTCACGTTGACAACACATATGACCTTTCACTCAATGCAACTATCCTTAGTACCAATGCATCACTACATCAGTTATTTTACTCCGCTACCCCCTTTGTACCCACCACCTGACCCCCATCCCACTCCTTACCCTGAACAATCAGAACCTCTTGTCCAGGACACCCTACATTACTCTAAACATTGTCTTCTCTGCTTTCATTGTAAGCCAAATTGAAACCAACCAGGTTGAGAAAATATGGGATACAAATGTCAAAGATAAATAAATACATAAATGATTGCCACTAATTAGATTTAATTGGCATTTATGTGTATAAGTTTAGGGGTGGGATTTTAGGCTCCTAAAATTTACATGCGATCTGAAAAAGGGGGCACAGAAATGGGAGGGTCATGGGCATATGGGGAGGCATTCCTAAAATTAACAGGGATATGTGCCTAGTGTAGATGCGTACATTTTTACCACATTTCAGCTGGTGCAAATGACTGTGCCTAAAGTTAGGCTTGATTCCCTGGCATAAACAGTTTTCTATAAACCGTGCCTATCTTTAAGTGTGGCTTATAGAATAGTGCTTTTTTGACGCCATATTTAGAATCTAGCCCTATATGGACAAAGGGTATGTTTTGGAAAGAGGGTGCACTGATCCTAAAGACCATGCACTGTTAACAAAGAGCACACATGCTTTTTCTGATAGTGTGTGCATGCACACACATGCACAATGGTTAGTGAATACTTGATGGTTTGTGCATGCGCTATCAGGAAAAGAGTGTACACTCTATCCAAATAATGGTGACTCGTTAGGAAGAGTGCGCATTGTTGACCACAGTTCCAGCATGAACCCCCCCCCCCCCCCGAAAAAAATAAGCATTTCCGTAAAAGGCATGAAAAACGACACAATACAAAAATTTTCCAACTGCCCATCCCTACAAGTTGGTACATGTAGGGATGGGCAGTTGGAAAATTTTTGTATTGTGTCATTTTTCATGCCTTTTACGGAAATGCTTATTGTACATGCTCACTGTTACAATGCTGAAAGCAGTTCTTTCACCATTACTACTACTACTTATCATTTCTATAGCACTAGTAGACGTACGCAGCGCTGTACACTTGAACATGAAGAGACAGTCCCTGCTCGACAGAGCTTACAATCTAATTAGGACAGACAAACAGGACAAACAAGAGATAAGGGAATATTAAGGTGAGGATGATAAAATAAGGGTTCTGAACAAGTGAATAAGGGTTAGGAGTTAAAAGCAGCATCAAAAAGGTGGGCTTTTAGCTTAGATTTGAAGATGGCCAGAAATGGAGCTTGATGTACTGGCTCAGGAAGTCTATTCCAGGCATATGGTACAGCAAGATAAAAGGAACGGAGTCTGGAGTTAGCGGTGGAGGAGAAGGGTGCAGATAAGAGAGATTTACCCAGTGAACAGAGTTCCCGGAGAGGAATGTAGGGAGAATCTAAGTTATCCTAATTCTTGGCAGCCATTATGTTGAGCCATTTTTTGTTGGTTAACATTTCATGGTTTTGTCCAAATGAATTTCACGTTAAGAAAGCTCCAAACAGTATAAATGATTTGCATGCTGACTTTAAAACCCCTCATTTTGCTGCAAAGCCCTTTGAAATACAAATACTTTACTACTGTGCTCCAGAACAAATCCAGGAAGTCAATATCCTGACTTTTACACAGTACATGTTGACTCTGGTGGTGAAATATTGACATTTTGTTTTTGAGTTTGGAAAAGTGAGATATTTTGAACTTTTAGTACTAAGAACGAGAAAGAAAGTGATTCTTAGCTTTAGCACCTAATTACCTCCTATTTTCTCAGATTTTCTTTTGCCTCTGTTGACTCCATTTACACTGAAAACCAGGATATTGTTTCATCCCTTGCTATTTTTGTAAAAACAGAGTTATCGGTAGCTTGCGGAGACTCACCTTATAAAGAGATTCTTGTGTGCCCATATATAGCACACAACAATATTACAGACTCATTTACTAATCCGTTAATCTGTTAATGCACATTAGTAGGGCCATTACTTCCACTAGGTGAACCTGATCATCGCCTAGAGTGCCAAGATTTGGGGGCTAGCAAAATAGCAGGCAGCCCGGGCAAGTGTTGCATTTCCCCTCCCAATTGGTAGCCTGTGGAACAACAGGAACTGGCAGGCAAACCAGCAAGTAATCAACAAGGAAGTGCAGGCCAACAGCACATGTGTGTGTTGAAGGCCTGTCATGTCCCATTCTGACACAGGCTTCCTGTTATGGAGTGGATGAAGATATAGAATACTTCAGCACACACATGTGCTGAGATCCCATGCTTCTTTACATAGTAATACAGTAACATAGTAATAGATGACAAATAAAGACCTGCATTGTGGCTAGAGTCGTACCTACCACTCTGTGCAGAATATGCAGATTACCTCCTTTATGCCTTTATTTAGGACTATGCCTGCCTTTCTGTGCAGTTACACGCTCTTTTGAACTACTTCAAATCTTGTTATGTCCATAGAAAAATTTAGCCTCCAAAACTGAATATAGTACTCCAAGTGGGGACTCACCAACAACTTGCACAGGGATATCATCACCTCCTCCTCCCTTCTGCTGGCTATGTCTCTATTTATGCAGCCTAGCATTCTTTGGGCTTTGGCCACCATCTTCTCTTGTCACATTGATTCACCACCTTGAGATCCTCGGACACCATCACTCTGAGGTCTCTCTCCTGTTCTGTGCATATCAGCTTCTCTCCTCCTATCATATCCAGTTCCTTTGGACTTCTGTACCCAAAATGCATCACTCTGCATTTCTTTGCACTGAAGCTTAATTGCCAAGCTTTAGCCCATGCTTCTAATTTTTCTAGATCACTTCTCATATTGTCTTCTCCCTCTGGGGTGTCCATTTTATTGCAAAATTTTGTGTCACCTGAAAAAAAGGCAAACATTTGCTCCTATCCATTCAGCCACATTGCTTACAAAGACATTGAACAGCATCAGTCCCAGGATTAATCCCTGAGTCACACCACTACTCAGCTTTCTTTCTTCTGAGTGAATTCCATGTACCACCACCCTCTGTCATCCATCAGTCAACCAATGTCTGATCAGTTTATCACCTTGAGATCCACTCTAAGACACTCAGCTTATTGTATGCCTCCTATGAGAAACAGTATTACAGGATTTGCTGAAATTTAAGTAGACCTCATCTAATCCAATCCAAGATCACCAAGTCATCTTGGCTATTGGTGTGCTTCCCTGTACTCATTGTAACACTGACACCATGGCAAGGGTCAGGGGAAGAGAAAGGAGAGATTCTGTAACACCAGGTAGGGAGACACAGGATGCTGAACTATGGGAGATATGGTGGACTGCTGGGAGGGGAGGGCATTAGAAGAGAACTCAGAGGATTTTGGATCTACTGGGGGGACAGGAAGATGCTAGGCATTGTGAGGAAGAGAGGAGATGGTGAAATGCTGGATGGCAGGTGGATTGGGGGAGGGGAAAAAGATTAAAGACTAAACAGGGTGCCTAATATCCTTGCACCAGCCCTAAGAGCTGATATCATGTCATCTACTAGAGTGGCTGTAAGGAGCAGCACAAAGTAAGAGGGAGAAGAAATGAGCAGGGCTGCCGAGAGACTGAGCTGGTCCCGTTGCTGCCGCCCCCTGAGGCCGCCACCCCCCCAATCGCTACTCAGGCCGCCGGCACCGCAGTTCTCAGTCTCCACCCACCCGCCCACCCCCAGCCCTGTCGACAGCCCCCTCCATCGGGCCCCCTGTATTCAAATCGATTCGGCAGCGCATCACCTCCGTGTGAAAGCGCAGCGGCAGATTGCCTCCCTTCGGGCCTTCCCTCCCTGTGTCCAGCCCTCGCGGAAACAGGAAGTTACATCAGACGAGGGCGGGACACAGGGAGGGAAGGCCTGAAGGGAGGCGACCTGCCGCTGCGCTTTAACACAGAGGTGATGGTGCTGCCGAATCGATTCGAATGCAGGGGGCCCGGTGGCGGACGGAGAGGGGCTGTCGACGGAGCCGAGTGTGGGCAGGTGAGACCAGGGACTGCGGCGCTGGGCCCCCTTGGAGGCCCGGGCCCGTGGAATTTTGTCCCCCCTGCCCCCCTCTCGGCGGCCTTGGAAATGAGTGGGAAGGGGTTGGGGACTGAAAAGATGGAGTCAGATTGGTAGTTAGGGTATTCTGTGGTGAAGGGGTATCTGAGAATGAAGATAGGGAACTGTAGGTTTTAGCAGGCTTGGTGCTGTGGTGGGCAAGAAGGTGAGAGGGAAAGGAAGTGAGTTGAAGTATTTTCAGTCTGAGATGCTTTGGAGCTTACTGGGCTATTTTGCACTTTTAGGTGGGATATGGACTTCGCGCCTTCTGTCTCGCTGCACCCTACACCTGGAATAAACTTCCTGAGCCCCTACGTCTTGCTCCATCCTTGGCCACCTTTAAATCTAGACTGAAAGCCCACCTCTTTAACATTGCTTTTGACTCGTAACCACTTGTAACCACTCGCCTCCACCTACTCTCCTCTCCTCCTTCCTGTACACATTAATTGATTTGATTTGCTTACTTTATTTTTTGTCTATTAGATTGTAAGCTCTTTGAGCAGGGACTGTCTTCTATGTTTGTGCAGCGCTGCGTACGCCTTGTAGCGCTATAGAAATGCTAAATAGTATTAGTAGTAGTAGGTAGCTATTTCCAGTTCAGTGGAGGTCTTGCAAAACAATTCAGGGGGCAAATGCAGTCAGAAGAAGCAACCTGCAGCAGCATGGGTAGTTTTCTGTGGCCAGCCTCCTGTGGCCATCATGGCCTGCTTAGTTCAGCAGCCAGTGCAGCTTGTTTTATTGGATTGCTGTCGTTGATGGCTTCTGGTTTCCAATGCAGCCTGCTGCATCAGACTACTAGTGTAGTTTCTTGTTATTGTCCACCTACTCCTTTTGACACTGGTACAGACTCCTTTGGGGCAGCTGGCGCTGCCTACTTAGTCTTTCCCTGGCACGGCTTGCTCGGCTGGGCTTCAGCAGCAGCCTTAGCATTGTTGGAGTGGGAGAAGATGATTACCAGCATGATCCTAGCACTTGTCATCTTGGCTCAACATTTTTTGATGTGGGGTTGTGACATTGGTTGGAAGTTTGTGAGACACTTTAAAGGCATAGGCAGAGAATATGGAGGTTGTTTGTGGAGGCTGAGAGTCTGGTGGTATGGGGTATGATGGCTCCCAGAAAGAGTCACAGAGGTCAGGAGCTGCAGCAAGCATATGTCACACAAGGCTGTTCACCTACTTGAACAGTTAGGATGTGTGACATTCCAGGAATAAGTTTCTAAATATTGCAGAGGATGAAAACAGGAGTGGGGAGTTCAGGGTGCCAAAAGTACTGATGGATGTTCTCAGGAGCTATGGTCTGCCAGTGGGAGCTTCGCAGCCCTAAGAAAGATGGTGCAGGGGCAGGCAACTGATCCAGTGACTCAAAGGATAGTGGAGGGGCTTCCAGAGGTAAACACTGTGGGAGGAGAAGAGAACAGTGATGACTTTGGGTATGCAGTGGCAGTGGAGATAGTTTTGGATAAGGGTAAGGGACATGTATTGATATACCACCTTTCTGTAGCAGAACAAAAGTGATTTAACAAGAAGTAGTGGAAGGAAGTAATACTAATGGGAAGTAAAAGGGATGGTGGGCTGAGTTTGGTGTGGCACCTTAGGGATAAGAAGTTTTGGAGGAACTTGAAGCAGGTGGTTAAGCACTTGGATAAGGGAAACTGCAGGCATCAGGTGCAGGAATGGATCCGCAGTGTGCTTGGGAATCCTCTGACTTGTGGGATTCATTGACGTCATCGTCTGACACATGAGATGAAGAGGCAGGGGGAGGTGGTGGGGAATAAGGGTAAGATAGATCTGGTCCTGACTCAGGTGTTAAAATTGGGGCATAACCTGAGCCTGATAGCCCTTCTATGCAGTTGTCACAGAAACTGCGCCAAAAGTCTTAGGGGAAAATGAGTAGCCATCTATTGATTACTGATGCGGGAGCAGGAGGGGGGAGGGGAATGCAAGAAGTCTGAAGATGAGAAGAATTGGATGTTAGGTTTCTATATATTATTATGATTATATTTGGGCATTTCTTTCTCTATAGTACCCACAGTAGGAGTTCAAGGAAGCTTCATTTGATTTCAAAAATTATTTTTCTATTTTCTGTTCATAAGATAAGTAAAATCAGCTTGGGGAAGCGTGTTATAGCCATTGTTCAAACAACCAGGTTTTAACCAGTTTTTGAAATGTCATAAGATTCCTGTTCAATCTTAATTCCCTTGGGAGTTTATTCCAAATTTGGGAGGGAGAGGCCTTTTCATGTTTGACTTTTAGTGAATGAATATTTGCACTGGTTTACTAAGGGGATTTCAATAAGAATAAATTGGTTGGATCATAATGATCTCTATGATATGTGGTTATTTATAGTATTCTGAAAGTAATATGGGTCAAGCCCTCAAATTATCTTTAAACTGGTACCAAAAACTTAAACTTAATGTCAAACAGTATTGGTAACCACTGTAAATCCTTTAAAATCAGAGAGACCCAATCCATGTATTTTCTTTCTTGAGAGGGTTAGCAGCTGTGTCATGAATTAACTGTAGTCTAAATAACATTTTTTTCAGTCCTGCGTACAATATGTTACAGTAATCTAGTTGTGAAATTACTTCTGATTGTACTAATGCCTGTAAATCAACTTCTGATATATAAACTCTCATCTTTCTAATCAATCTCTAGCTCCATAGGGGCCCTTTTACTAAGTTGCGCTAAAAAGTGGCCAGCATGGGTTTTTCCCTCGTGCTGAGGCCACCTTTTAAACATAGCAGTAAAATGGCTGATTTCCCATTATTCCCATTAATGGCAACATGCTAATTTTCAATATAGGGATAAACTAAACCAAGAAATAGGGTAGAGCCCTCTGTAGTGTATAATCAATATCCTATATAATAAAACTCACCCTCAGCGTTCTGAGGACACTGATGTCACTGTCAGGTCCTCCGGGCACTTCCTTCCGGTTCAAAGCCTTCGTGGAGGTGAAGCCACCGAAAACACTGTGTTGGGGCCCCGCCCTCGCATCAAACGTGATGACGTCGAGGGCGGAGCAATGTCAGCAGATTGACGGTGGCGTGCCGAGGTCCGCAACAATGGCGGACGAAAGCCGACGGGGTGAGTAGGGAGGGGGGAGGTCCAGACGGAAACCGTGCTAGCGCCGGTTTCATTGCCACAAGAAACGGGCATGTTTTACTAGTATATAAATAAATCTTGAGAGTTCTCTAGTGGTCTGACACCAGCAAGTTTATGCTACAGGAGGCAAAAGCCTCACAAAGCTTTGTAAAAGGAACCCTTAGTATCTTTCCTGTAAGCCCCATATCATCCAGTCATCTGAGTAATAGATTATGATCCAGAAGATCAGTATTGCTGTTAGGTTGAATTGTATCAGGTGTCATGACCCTTATCCATTAATAACTGCAACTTCTGAGGCATAGCATATAATCTTTGCATTATACTGTGCCTGAAATCCATATCAAGGGGAATGGAGCAAATCAAGTTTCTCTAAATACTGAATTAATTTTCTTGCTACAGTTGCCTCTATCATCTTAGCCAAAAGCAAAGCAAAAAAACCAAACCAAAACAACAACAAAAAACACAAAACAAAACAAAGGTGAAGGCAGTGATCAGACTGGTGCAAGGTAATTAGATTGTAAGCTCTGTCGAGCAGGGACTGTCTCTTCATGTTCAAGTGTACAGCGCTGCGTACATCTAGTAGTGCTATAGGAATGATAAGTAGTAGTAGTAGTAAACATCAAGATTTTGAAGTCTGTGACTTTTTTTCTGAGTACAATAACTCTGATACACAAGCTGTCAAGAGTGGATTGTTCAGGCCTCTATTGTCTGAATGGAATTCAACTTTCAGATATTGGGTTAAATATATACTTGAGTATGTACAATAAATTTTAGAATCTTCTCCTGTGGCATTCCTCAGGGTTTCCTTTTTCTTTGCTTTCAACATTTTTCTGTCTCCACTTACATTTCTAGTTGAGTCGTTAAGTCTGATATCATTCATTTATGTAGACGATGTCCAGGTCTTGGCACCCCTAGATTCAGTGGATACCCCTTCCTTGACAATGCTTGGAGGTAAGATGCACCAAATAGAGACCTGGTTGGGGGTTAATAAATTACAGCTTAATGTGCAGAAAACTTGCCTGCTTCTGTTTAGTAGGGCTCAGCAGCAATGGTCGCCCTCCTTCCTCTCTCTCTCTAGGCAGGATTGCCTTGAAACCTTGTAATTCCATTTTTGTCATCACATGTGTAGACTACTCTAGGGGTCAGCCAGAAGGAGACCAAGTGCTTACAATTGCTTCAGAATACTGCTGTTAAACTGCTCCATAAAGCTTGTAAATTTGATTGGGTGACACCTCATTTACTACTACTACTATTTAGCATTTCTATAGCACTACAAGGCGTACGCAGCGCTGCACAAACATAGAAGAAAGACAATCCCTGCTCAAAGAGCTTACAATCTAATAGACAAAAAATAAATAAAGTAAGCAAATCAAATCAATTAATGTGAATGGGAAGGAAGAGAGGAGGGAAGGTGGAGGCGAGTGGTTACGAGTCAAAAGCAATGTTAAAGAGGTGGGCTTTCAGTCTAGATTTAAAGGTGGCCAAGGATGGGGCAAGATGTAGGGGCTCAGGAAGTTTATTCCAGGCGTAGGGTGCAGCAAGACAGAAGGCGCGAAGTCTGGAGTTGGCAGTAGTGGAGAAGGGAACAGATAAGAAGGATTTATCCATGGAGCGGAGTGCACGGGAAGGGGTGTAGGGAAGGACGAGTGTGGAGAGATACTGGGGAGCAGCAGAGTGAGTACATTTATAGGTTAGTAGAAGAAGTTTGAACAGGATGCGAAAACGGATAGGGAGCCAGTGAAGGGTCTTGAGGAGAGGGGTAGTATGAGTAAAGCGACCCTGACGGAAGACGAGATGGGCAGCAGAGTTTTGAACCGACTGGAGAGGGGAGAGGTGACTAAGTGGGAGGCCAGCAAGAAGCAGATTGCAGTAATCTAAACGAGAGGTGACAAGGGTGTGGATGAGGGTTTTGGTAGAGTGCTCGGAAAGAAAGGGGCAGATTTTACGGATGTTGCAAAGAAAGAAACGACAGGTATTGGCAATCTGCTGGATATGAGCAGAGAAGGAGAGAGAAGAGTCAAAGATGACCCCAAGGTTTCGAGCTGAGGAGACAGGGAGAATGAGAGATCCATCAACAGAAATAGAAAACGGGGGGAGCAGGAAGGTGGGTTTGGGGGGGAAAATGAGAAGCTCGGTTTTGGTCATATTTAATTTCAGGTGGCATTGAGACATCCAGACAGCACTGTCAGACAAGCACGCTGAAACTTTGGTTTGGATGCAAGGTGAGATATCAGGGGTAGAAAGGTAGATTTGGGAGTCATCAGCATAGAGATGGTAGGAAAAGCCATGGGATGAGATTAATGAACCAAGGGAAGAAGTGTAGATAGAAAAGAGGAGGGGACCAAGAACAGAACCCTGAGGTACACCGACAGGCAGAGGGATAGAAGTAGAAGAGGATCCACCAGAGTGAACACTAAAGGTGCAGAGGGAGAGGTAGGAAGAGAACCAGGAAAGGACAGAGCCCTGGAATCCAAGTGAGGACAGGGTATCGAGAAGTATGCTGTGATCGACAGTGTCAAAAGCAGCAGAAAGATCAAGAAGAATGAGGATGGAATATTGACCTCTGGATTTAGCCAGTAATAGGTCATTGGAGACTTTAGTAAGCGCAATTTTGGTTGAGTGGAGAGGGCGAAAACCAGATTGTAGTGGGTCAAGAATAGCATGTGAGGAGAGAAAATCAAGGCAGCGGCGGTGAACAGCACGCTCAAGTAATTTGGAGAGAAAAGGAAGGAGGGAGATGGGTCGGTAATTAGAGGGACAAGTAGGGTCGAGTGAAGGCTTCTTAAGGAGAGGTGTGACCACAGCATGTTTAAATGCAGCAGCGACAGTCGCAGTGGAAAGTGAGAGGTTGAGAATGTGACAGATAAAAGGAATAAGAGCAGGAGAGATGGCATTAAGAAGGTGGGTGGGAATGGGATCAGAGGAACAGGTGGTACATTTTGAGGAAGAAAGGAGAAGTGTAGTTTCCTCAATAGTAACTTCAGGAAAGGAGGAAAGGGAATGAGGGGAAGGAGAGAGAGGGGAACGGACTAGTCGAGGGAGAGGTGGTGAGGTAGAGAAAGCAAGGTTTATCTTTTGAACCTTGTTGTGAAAGAATTCAGCAAGGGTCTGAGGAGATAATGAAGGGGGAGTTGGGGGAGGGGGCACCTTGAGGAGAGAGTTCAATGTGGTGAAGAGAAGTCGAGGATTAGAGCCAAGAGAGTTGGTCAGTTGGATATAATAATCCTGTTTGGCACGTAAAAGAGCAGATTGGAAGGAGGTCAGCATGAACTTAAAGTGTAAGAAATCAGCAAGGGCCCGAGATTTCCGCCAGAGGCGTTCGACGGAGCGGGTACAGGAACGTAGGTAGCGGATATTAGAAGCTAGAATACTGTTGCCAGTGAATCAATGAATTACATTTAAAATTCTGCTTTTGATTTTTAAAGTATTACAATCAACCTCGCCAGTTTACTTGTCTGCTCTGTTGACTCCCTATATTCCCCTAGACCACTGCATCCTCCTTGTGGAATGCTTTGCCTCTGCCAATACGAAGAGTGGACACCATTTCTAAGTTCAAAGCTCAGTTAAAGGCCCGTCTCTTCCAGGAGGCTTTTGACAGCTGATTTGACCACTTGGGGACTATGCAGTCATTCCTCTCGGCAGGGGCGTAGCCACGGGTGGGCCTGGGTGGGCCCAGGCCCACCCAGTTTTGGTTCAGGCCCACCCAGCAGTAGAGGCAGCGGAGCAGAGGGAGCAGGCTGAGCTCCGATCCCGCATCTGCCTCCCCAGCCCGCCACTGCCCCGCCCCCCGCCGTACCTTTAAATATTACAGTTTTGCTGGAGTTGCGGGCAGCCGGCATTGAAGACATCGGCAGGCTTACGCCGGTTCCAGCAGCCTTCCCTTCCCTCATTGCAAGTCAGATGATGACTCCGCCCTCTTCTGACGTATTTCCTGTTTCTACGAGGGCGGAGCCATCATCCGACTTGCAACGAGGGAAGGGAAGGCTGCTGGAACCGGCGTAAGCCTGCCGATGTTTTCAATGCCGGCTGCCCGCGACTCCAGCAAAACTATAATATTTAAAGGTACGGGGGGGGGGGCAGGAAGGAAACAGGGCAGACGGGAGAGGAGGGTTGCTGGACATGGTGGAAGAAGGGGAGAGGAGGGTTGCTGGATGGAGGGAAGAGGAGGGTTGCTGGACATGGTGGAAGAAGGGGAGAGGAGGGTTGCTGGATGGAGGGAAGGGGAGAGGAGGGTTGCTGGACATGGATGGAAGAGAGGGAAGGGAGAGAGAAGAAATGCTGGACATGGATGGAGGGGATGGAAGAATGAGGAAGGAGATGAGATGAGGGAAAAGGAAGAGAGGAGAAAAACTGCACATGGATGAAGAAAATAGGCAGAAGCTGGATCCACTAGACAGTCAAGTCTGCAGAGGACCCAGCTTTTACTTATGGATATAGAGCAAGAAATGAAGAAGAAAGGAGGAAAGTAAAGAAATAAATGGAAAGGAAGCCCTGGAAACGGAGTTAAGAGGACAGATAGCAGCAGAATCGGATACTGGGCCAGCATGATCAGAAAAACAGTCACCAGACAACAAAGGTAGAAAAAAATCATTTTATTTTCAGTATAGTGTTTGGAATATGTCCACTTTGAGAATCAGGTGCTCAACATTAAAAGTTTATATTTATTTACTTATTTATGGCATTTTATCCCATATTAAACATGAATTAAATTGGAACCTGGGATCATTTAATTTTTTTTTCCTGGAGACAGTAATGCATTGCCCCCCCCCCCCCCAGGCTCTCTCCCCGGCTATAGCCAGCTCTGCAATTTTGAGGGGAGGTGGACGGGGAGGGGGGGGGAGGTGGACGGGCGCAGAGGTGGACCGGGGAGAGAGCCTGTTGTTAAACATTTACCAGCACACCACTGTCTAGTGCCCACCCATCCAACCTGTTGGCCCACCCAAAAATTGACTTCTGGCTACGCCACTGCCTCTCGGTGCCTGTTGGCCACTAGCAGCACTGTCTATCTTTATCTCTACTATTTTGTCTTACATTTGTTTTCTATGATATTTTCCCTCAATTACAATTATATATCTGCGTATATTTTGTATATTATACACCGCTTTGATGTTCTAACCCTAAGTGGATAATCAAATAAAACAAATCTTGAACCTTGTTATGGTGGGAATGGCGCTGCAGCTAGATTTATGCAGGTAAAGGTTGATTTCTCCTAAGTAAGGGCCTCGTTTACTAAGGCACGCTAGCGTTTTTAGTGTGTGCTAATATTTAGGGCACGCTAAACATTAGCGATGTCCTAAATATTAGCATGTGCTAAAAATGCTAGTGCGTCTTAGTCAAAGACCTCCTAAATCTTTTGAATATGGATCTCTGTGCAATGACATCTACTTACTATGGATGAACTCTCAGAAAGTTTTCATTTCATATTTGTGTGTGTGTGTTTAACAGCATGCAATCGGGGAACTCCCGCTTGAGAAATGACATCAACAACAAAAATACAAGCGGCTTTACAAAATAGATTCACTGCTTCAGTGAGAGATGGAGACAAAGGCGAAAAGGACCTCAGATAAGTGACATACAGCGAACACGCTGAAATATTTGTGCTCATATGAGAGTCACTACTTGTCAATCATTTCCCACCTTCCTCCACTGTGCCAATTATATATCAAAAATATTTAATTTACAAAAATCAAACGTGATATGTCCAAAATAGCAAAACTCAATGCCACTTAGCTGTAAAGCGGTTGCAATCGGGCTTCCCTGCCCAACGGTCCCGTTTTGCTCACAACCGGGGCTTCTTCAGGGGAAAAAAACCGGGGGACCCTCAGCCCTAAACCCGCTTGTATTTTTGTTGTTAATGTTTAACAGCATGCACATAGTATATGCTCTCCTTAAAGAATATGGACTATTTGCACACACTCCCTCAGATCCTATATATGGTGCTCAAAATTTCACGCAGAAAATTTGGCGCGTGCCCAATTTCCATGTGCAATTTAATTGCATAATGAACCAATTAGGTGCTAATAATCAATGATTGACTCTCTTCATAAAGCGCGCCCCCCACTAAATTACACCTTCCCCCCTCCGGCGAAATGACACCCCCCCGGGTGCATGCCGCTGGGGGGGGGGGGGGGTTGCCACGGCGCGCGCCTGCTCCGAGTTTGCTAAACTTCTTTGCTCATTCGCTACAGCTCCCTCTACCCCGGAACAGGAAGTAACCTGTTCCGGGGCAGAGGGAGCTGCAGCGAACGAGCAAAGAAGTTCAGCGAACTCAGAGCAGGTGCGCGCCGCAGCACCCCCCAGCGGCGTGCACCCAGGGTGGACCGCCCCCACCGCCCCCCCCCCTTGGTACGCCACTGGCGGTTAATAAACCCCAGTAAATAAAAAAAAAATTAATTGGCAACAATTAGGATTTATGTGCTTCTCTTGCTAGGTATGTTCTATAAAGATGCACATGTACATTCTATCGTATGGATCTGAAAAGGGGTGGGGCCAAAGGAGGGGCATGCACGTTTATCTCATGTATATTCATTGTGAATATCCTAAAAACCTGAGTGGCTGTGGGGTCCCCAGGACAGGTTTGGAAAGTCTTGCTCTATGCACTGAATACCATCTACTTTACTGTAGCAAGGCAATATGTTGTGATACAAATTATAATTGCTGCAATTTACTGGAAGAAAACTGGAAAATTCTGAAGATAAACACAGAATCTGTGTAGCCACATATATACTACTGCTAATTCTAGCTAATTCATTAGCTCATTAATACCAGCTCGTATGATTACTTGGTATTATCTACAGAACTCTCTAATACTTGTGCTATTATCATGACTGCTCTTTTTTCACTCATTTTATTTAATGGTAGCTATTAAAGACTTTAGCTGCTCTCTTGGTCTCTCCAGGAATATTTATGACTTTATAGGTCTCTTATGGGTAGATGAAACAGTTATTAAGAGCATGCTAGAAATGCTACATTAGTATTGTATTAATATGCTGTACTCACATGATAAAGACTGAGTGTCATATATTTCGTAGCGGTTTATGCACTGTACATCTCCTGGCTGTATCTGCATAAGATGAACTCACTCTATAGTGTTCATCTAGCATAAGAATGTTTGAGTGAATGCAATATCAAAGATGAAGATCATTGTAATGAACTACTAAAAAAAATAATAAATTGTATTATTTCACCAATTATCATAAACAATATCAAATCAGTTTTTCTGAAGCAACAGTTCAACTCAGAAAACTCTAAGTGCTAAATGGTATCCCTGCAGCAGTGTATATGAGCCTATGCTCTCCAAGGCAATTTTGTATTTAATTGTTTCAGTTTGGCTAGTCTTTTAAGAAGGCCATACGGTAAATCACACAGACCATTTTCCTTTTAGAGATGAAATTTAGAAATGAAACAAACGGACAAAATAAGATGATACATTTTTTTTTATTGGACTAACTCAATATATTTTTTTTACTTGTTTTTGAAGGCCAGAACCTTCTTCCTTCCTGACCTAAGGGGGGAAAAAAAAGGTTCTGGCCTTGGAAAGCTAGTCAAAAATGTATTGTTAGTCCAATAAAAATCCAATAAACTACAATAAAAAAAAGTATCATCTTTTTTTGTTTTCAATTTATTACCTTTAAAGTGGACTAACTTGGCAGGCACGCTACTTTATCCCTTTAGAAAATCAGTCAGTTATAGAGGATTCCTTATCAAATGAACACATGGATGATTCTAAGGCAAATTGCCCCATTTTTTTATAAAGTTAGCTTCAAACACGCTTGACAGGCGCACAGACCCCCCTGGGGTTGCCTTCTGAAGAAATTGTGAGACTCTGGATTTGCATGTAGGAAGAGTGCAATGGATTGTGGGAAGTAAATTAGGATACTGAATTTTAGAATTCAGGCCTAGTAAATGTTTATAGGGGCCATTTTAAGGAACCAAACATTGAACCTTCCATTTAAGCACCCTGAGGCAAACAGTAGGAACCTTTTCTATGACAGAATTAAGGTGCCTAGGTTCCATTATAGAATACCAGTGAAACCCAGTACTGGTATTCCTAATATCTAGATGCCAAGACCTATATCAGCCATAGAAATGGTTGAGAGCCCCTAAATTGTCAGCGACACATGCAGTATTCTATATTTTATGTGGGAGCCCCGCTAATGTCCCACTCCTGTATGCCCACCTTGTAAGTATGTGCTATGTAAGATAGGTGTGTATTTACTGAATAGCACTTAGATGGAAAATTGGCATATATACAACTATGTGCATACACAAAAACACATGTATTATAAACACATGCATAATACACATGTAAATGTTAGCTCCTAGATTATAGAATTGCCCTTTAGAGGTCTAAACTCTTTGAAAATCAATTTTCTAGTAAATATACTTTTCTGCTTCTATTGTTTAGATCAGGGTTGTCCAACCTCAGTCCTCGAGGGCCACAATCCAGTCAGGTTTTCAGGATTTCCCCAACGAATATGCATGAGATCTATTTGTACGCACTGCCTCCATTGTATGCCTCTAGTGTTTGGGATAATATGTAGATTGTTTATGTCTAACTACTGCCAATTAGGTGCATAAATGCAAGTAGCTACAAAACTGCAGCTATTTGCTGGGTACATCCCTGCCCATGCCCCTCCCATGGCCATATCCCTTTGGAGTTGTGCACTATAGAAATTAGGCATGGTGTTTATAGAATGGGGCGTAGAACAGTTACACGTGTAATTACTAGTGTCAATTATTAGTAGTTAAATTTCAATTGAGCCAATTAGTTTACACACATAAATGACTCTATTCTAAAAACACACACCCAAATGTGCGCCTATCTTTGTATACTTTATGTAGAATGAGGGAGTTGGCATCTCAGCTGTTTAGGAAGGCTAAATTGGAGCGGGGCTAAGGTGCAATGGGACGGGTGTGGCAGGGTATTAAAATATTTGAGGTGGGGGTAAACAAACTCTGGCACAAAATGGAGAAGTTGGACAAGGAACTGATAGAAGTTATCCATAAGCTTGGAATGAAAGGGTAGGTGCTGTTGCTGGGAGATTTCAACTTGGGGCGTAACCTGAGCCTGATAGCCCTTCTTTGCAGTTGTCACAGAAACTGCGCCAAAAGTCTTATGGGGAAAATGAGTAGACATCAGTTGATTACTGGTATGGGAGTAGGAGGGGGAAAAATGCAAGAGGTCTGAAGATGAGAAGAATTGGATGTTAGGTTTCTATATATTATTATGATTATATTTGGACATTTCTTTCTCTATACTATCCACAGTAGGAATTGTCCTCCCTGGTGTGGTGGGAATTGGTTCAGTGGGAATTGTCCTAGGTGGGAATTAGAAGAGTTAAAACCAGGAGTCAGAATATACAAAATGGTAGTCTTTAATAAAGTAAAGTGCTCCCAGGTCAATAGTCATAGTGCCTGAAAGGACCATGTTTCACCAACAATACTGAACCACAAGCCTCAAGGTTCAAGAAACTTGGCTATATCACTTTTAAGATGAACTAGACTAGGTGAAGTGTGCTGTGTACACCAGCTGGTTCGCATTGCTCCTAATGCAGCCAGTATTGTTGGCGAAACATGGCCATATCGGGCACAGATGACTATTGCCTATTTTACTTTCTTACAGACTACCATTTTATATGATCTGAATCCTGGTTTTAATTCTTCTATATTGGATTTGGCGGATTCTTTGCCTTCTTGTTTTCTGACGTCTAGGTGGGAATTGTCTAGATTGGAATTGGTGGGTGGGAACTGATCTAGAACCATTTTTGTTATACATCATCTTGGGTGAATTTTTTCAAAAAGGTTGTAAATAAATCCTACTAAATAAATTTATTTATTTATTTTTGTTACATTTGTACTCCGCGCTTTCCCACTCATGGAAGGCTCAATGTGGCAGGCAATGAAGGGTTAAGTGACTTGCCCAGAGTCACAAGGAGCTGCCTGTGCCGGGAATGGAACTCAGTTCCTCAGTTCCCCAGGACCAAAGTCCACCACCCTAACCACTAGGCCACTCCTCCACTTGTGTTGAGCATCTCCCCTATCACCCATCACCCTATCCATCCCCATGTCCAGCATCTCCCATCACCATATTCATGTCTCCTTGCCCCCAGCATCGCACCCTATTCCCCTTTCTGTGTCCACCCCACCCCAAGCCACCATATCTCCTTTCTTTCCCCACTCCCTGATCTATCATGTCTTGTTTCCCTCTTCTCTGGTTTAGCATCTTCTATTTTCCCCCCCTCCCCATTCTATTTCCTCTGTTTCTCCCCATTCCAACATCTTCTATTTTCCAATCCCTCCATCCTGTATCTTTTGTTCCCCCAGTGCAGCATTTTCTGCTTTTTCTGCCCTCCCCTCCTCTAATATGGCATCTTTGATACTGTGTCCCCCCCACCATCCCTGTACCAGTCAAGCCTCTGCTACTTCCTTTATCTCCAGTATCTTCTGCTTTCTACCCCTGCTGATTGCCACCTCTGCTGCTGCCTTCCCAGGACCTGTAACTGGGAAGAAACAAAAAAACATGCAGGGCCATTGCCTGTGTATTTGCCACTACTGACTGCCAGTCCTGCCCCTCTGAAACAGGAAGTCTACCTTGGTGTGTGGGAGGGGGGCAGCTCAGCTTGAAATGGTGTGCACAAAGACAATGGTCTCCTGTATCTTTTATTGCTATTTGCTGCAGGTCCTAGGAAGCTGAAATAGGAAGGAGTGATGAGGGTGGGGGGAGGTCACATTTGAGGCTGGGGAGGCTTTGAGGGGCATAATCGAATGGCGCCAGCCAAATCTACTGCCAGCCATCTTAGGGGCCGGCTCTGAGAGGGGGCGGAGCCAAGCTTATTTTCAAAATACGCTTGGCGCCGGTCAAATCGCTAGCTGGGTTTACAGCAGGATCGCTGGGTTTACATGAGATGGCCGGCTTTGTTTTCTAGCCATAATGGAAACTGGGCCCGGCCATCTCAAACCCAGTGAAATGTAAGGCACTTGGTCGTGGGAGGAGCCAGCATTTGTAGTGCACTGGCTCCCCTGACATGCCAGGACACCAACCGGGCACCCTAGGGGGGCACTTAAAAAATAGCTTCCAGGTGCATAGCACCCTTACCTTGGGTGCTGAGCCCCCCAAATCCCCCCCCCCCAAAACCCACTCCGCACAACTCTACACCATTACCATAGCCCTAAGGGGTGAAGGGATCACCTACATGTGGGTACAGTGGGTTTGTTTGTTTTTTGGAGGGCTCAACATTAACCACCACAAGTGTAACAGGTAGGGGGGGATGGGCCTGGGTCCACCTGTCTGAAGTGCACTGCACCCACTAAAAACTGCTCCAGGGACCTGCATACTGCTGTCAAGGAGCTGGGTATGACATGTCAGGCTGGCAAAAAAGTTTTAGGTTTTTTTTGGGTGGGAGGGGGTTGGTGATCACTGGGGGAGTAAGGGGTGGTGATCCCTGCTTCCCTCCGGTGGTCATCTGTGCAATTGGGGCACTTTTTTGAGACTTGGTCCTAAAAATAAATGGACCAAGTCCAGCCGGCGAAATGCTCGTTCGAGCCGGACACTTTTTTTCCATTATAAGGCGAAGCCAGCCATCTCGTACCCACACCCCCGCCCCACCCCCGTCCCACCTTCTCTACCCTACCAACATGCCCCCTTGAAGGTTGGCCGTCGCCGCGATGAAAAAGCAGTTGGGGCGGCCAAAATTGGCTTTCGATAATACCGATTTGGCTGGGATCAGGAGATCGCCGGTGATCTCCCGATTTGTGTCAGAAGATCGCCGGCGATCACTTTCGAAAATGAGCTGGTTAGTCTCCCAGAATGTTTTATGCAGGGCACCTATATGCAGTAAATTCATGGAATATATTAAGAGAGTTATGTAGTACTATTAACCTATCAGATAACATTTCAAGGAAGCTATATCTTAAATTACTCCGAATGCTATTTTAAGACATATAAAAAAGCTGCACACACTATAATATGAAGTCATTTCTTAAAATCCACTTATTTTTTTTTTGTCAGCTCTTGTACATTTGATCTTCTCAGCTCTAAACAATTTGGTTTTCTACAAAAGCTGCCTTACCCTAGTGCAGATGAGCATGCATTTTTATCTCCATCTCTCTAGAAAAAATGTTTGTGCATATAAAATTAGTAAAAATGTCTTGAGGAAAAATATCCTCAATTTTCAAGTTCACTTCATCCCATCTCTAACAACCTGAAACAAATATCTTCCTTGCTTCATTACAATATTCATGAAGACTTTGTAGCAAGCTGTTGGTTGATAAATACTGCTGGAGGTGTACATTCTAGTGTATTTATTGAGTGTCAGGAAGCAGTACATCAATATGATCAATCTTGCTATGGGATTCGCAGGTAGACCGCAGTAGTAATGCACTTAGAAAAGTGTGTGCCATTATATTTAATTGGCAACACAACACTTTTAAAGGTTATCAAAGGTTAACATGTGTACCTATACCACACCTTTGCTGGAGCAGCCTAATAGTTAGTGCAGTAGCCCAGGGGCGTAGCCAGACAACAGATTTTGGGTGGGCCTAGGCAAGAAGTGGGTGGGCACCAAGTGTCCTCCCTCCCCCTAGAAAAAAAAATCTCAGCTGGCGGGAAAACGCTTCTTTAGACCTTGGCAGTCTGAAGCAGGCATGACTGAAAACTGAGAATGCACAGGTGCCGGTATCGTGGAGAGTAGTGTTTTCATTACCGTCAGGGGGAAGTCTTTAGCTGGTGGATCTTGGGATCCCCACCAGCTACGGCTAAACATGTTCTACTGTTGGGTGGGCCTGAGCCCTAAGTGGGTGGGCCCTGGCCCACCCAGGCCCACCTGTGGCTACGCCACTGCAGTGGCCTGAGAACCACGGAAACTAGGTTCTATTCTCACTGCAGCTCCTTGTGTCTTAGGGCAAGTCACTTAGGCCCTTTTTACCATGCTGCGGTAAAAGGGGGCTGGAGGTGGCTTCATCGCAGGGGTTTGCCATGCGCTGAGGCCATGCGGTGAGACCCCTCTTGCCAGAGCAGGTAAAAAATGTTTTGTTTTGTTTTAAAGGAAATGATTATGCAGCAAGTTAACCACTTGCCGTGCGGCCATTTTCCAGGGGAAGCCCTTATCGTCACCTATTTAGGAGGTGGTAAGAGCTCCCGCGCTAACATGGCTGTAACTGGGCAGCATGCGACACTGCCTGATTACCTCTGGGTAAGCCTCTGGTGCAGAAAAAAACCCTGGTGCACCAGAAATGGTGAACAGAGGGGGCAGGTACTACTGTCGTGCTCCTGTGGCAGCATGGTGGTAGTGTCTCATTTGCATGTGCCAAATCAGTAGCTGTATTGCAGCATTGTAAAAGGGCCCCTTATCCCTCCATTGCCCCAGGTACAAAATAAGTACCTATATATATAATGGGGTGAATTCTATAAATTGCACCTAAAAAATCAACATGGAAAGGAATTGCTTAAATACTGTTCTATAAGCTGCACCTAAACTTAGGCACAGTTCATAGAACAGCACTTAAGCACAGGGGTCACGTTTAAATTTCAGTGCATCCATTTGCACCAACAAAAACATGGTGCAAATGCCCCCACCAAAAATTTAAATGCAGAACCCCCTTATTCTATAATTGTGCATTTAACTCAAATCCACGTCCATGCCCGAAACACCCATGACCCTCCTATTTCTGGGACACGTTTAAAATTTAGGCGCAGATCACACACCTAAATTTACGTATGTACATGTTAATTGATTTCAATAATTGCTTGTTAAAAAGGCCAATTATTGGCACTAATTGGCTCATTATTCAATTGAATTGTATGTGGAAATTGGACTCGTGCCCAAATTTGTGCACCTAATTTTTGACAACTTTTATAGAATTAGGGGAAATACGTAAAACCGTTTTGATTGTAACCACATAAAGGCGGTATATAAAATCACATTCTCTTTCCCTATGTTTATGCACAAAGGCAAGATGGAAAACAATCTACATGCTAAAGTGGAATTTACTTTTCTGGATGTAAAAGGAGAGAAAATGTTTAGCTAGAAGTTGAATCTTTTTATGGCCATATTGCGGTTGAAAGAAATTCTGTCATTCTGGAAATCAGTATAACGTTAAAGTTTGTGCTAAAACTTTTTGAATGTGTGCATGCTAAAAAAAACCCCCCAAAACTAAAAAATACAGAAAAAAGAACAATTTTGAAACCCTGCAGGACTTTGAAAAATCAGGCAATGCACACAGTGCAGGTACTTTTAAACGTGTATACCACGTGTCTGCATGATAGCAGTTATAACGTATTCACAGAGATTTAAAAATGCAGTATGAGCCATACTTAATGCAAGACCCATACATTGACAAAAATATATAACATACATTTTTATTTCCCTTGTTTCTCTACCCAGGTATCCCAGTTCCTCTATTTCCCTGTCTCCCCATCCCTCTCCATTCTCCTCCCCCATACCAAGATCAGTCACAGTTTAAGAAGATGACTGGGTCTGCCCACACTTCTCAAATTTATCATGAGTCATATTATACATCAGCAGTAAATTTTTCCATCATCAAAACATAATGAACTCTAATCCATTGTGTCATAGATGGGGGCTTAAGCTGTTTCAAATGCTATGCCACTTTACACCTGGCTACACACAGGGGCATGTAACATAGTAAATGACGGCAGAAAAAGACCTGCATGGTCCATCCAGTCTGCCCAACAAGATAACTCATATTTGCTACTTTTTGTGTATACCCTACTTTGATTTGTACCTGTCCTCTTCAGGGCACAGACCGTATAAGTCTGCCCAGCACTATCCCCGCCTCCCAACCACCAGCCCCGCTTCCCACCACTGGCTCTGGCACAGACCGTATAAGTCTGCCTAGCACTATCCTCGCCTCCCACCACCGGCTGGCTCTGCCACCCAATCTCAGCTAAGCTCCTTGCTAAGCTCCTTGGCTGGAAAAAAAAGGCTATTTTTTAATGGACTGGGAAACTAGCACACATCTATTTATGGCCTGAGCCCCTACCACCACCCATTGACCTAGCAGGAAGGGCTCACGCACTACCCACATGGTAACCATGCAACACTATTTCTGGGATAGGCAGTATAGAATGTTTGTACTTTTTGGGATCTTGCCAGGTATTTGTGACCTGGATTGGCTACTGTTGGAAACAGGATGCTGGGCTTGATGGACCTTTGGTCTTTCCCAGTATGGCAATACTTACCGTATTTTTCGGACTATAAGACGCACCGGACCATAAGACGCACCTAGGTTTTCCTCCTAAATTTGGAGGAAAAAAATGCATCTTATAGTCCGAAAAATAGTTACAGGCCCCCCTCCCTGTTCCAGGCACCCTCCCTCCATTACAGGCACCTCCCTCCCTCCGTTACAGGCATCTCCCTCCGTTACAGGCTCCCTCCCTCCCTCCGTTACAGGCTCCCTCCCTCCCTCCGTTGGAATTTTAAAGCTCCTCACCTCGTCGGTGTGACTCGTGGTAGCAGCAGCGCTTCAGCGTGCACGTCGCTCTTCACTCAGCCAGCCTTCTCTCTCTCATCTTATAGTTTGAAAAATAGTTACAGGCCCCCCTCCCTGTTCCAGGCACCCTCCCTCCATTACAGGCACCTCCCTCCCTCCGTTACAGGCATCTCCCTCCGTTACAGGCTCCCTCCCTCCCTCCGTTACAGGCACCCCTCTCTCCCTCCGTTGGGTGCCTGTAACGGAGGGAGGGAGGCTACATTCGGACTATAAGATGCACCCCCCATTTTCCTCCCAAATTTGGGAGGAAAACAATTGCGTCTTATAGTCCGAAAAATACGGGATGTACTTACGTGGGCTCGCTGCCGGTTACTGCTGTGAATGCCCCCTATGGTAGAAAATAGAAAATTATTTTCTACCGCGAGCCAAACTCAGAATTACTTCCGGGCACACATGCTACCCTGGAAGTAATGCCAACTGGGCATGCGCTACCTGTGTATTACCCCTCCCATGCCTTTGTAGAAGGTCCCCTCAGGATAAAAAACAAAACAACCTTTGTAGTTAAAAATAAAAACTCTGAATGTTGAGCACCTGATTCTCATAACATGATGTCTGTTTTGGTGGCCCTTTACTAGGTGAAAACATCTCAGCACATGCTAGGATGTCCCTATAACAAGCTCCTCGAAATGACACACTGATTACGATTTAGATGGAATTACTATTCTAATTGATACAAGGTTATTCTGACGGTTCCTCTGTGTACATTCGTTTGCTGCACAAGCTGGCATGTGTCTATAACTGAGAATTAATATAAATGCTACCAACAAGGATGAGGCAGAGAATAGTTTGTGTTGCGCCCACCAATATGGCGGCTCCTGGGGGAGACTGCTTCAGCTTTTTTATGTCATGCCTTCTCCTGTTATTAAGCCTCCTTGGGTGTGATAAAAGTAACTGTTTACCATTTTGTGAACCTGCTTAGAAAAGGGAAATGGGACTAAGAGGTCAAAAAATCTTTGTTTGGAACAGTTGGGGAATCTCATGAACTGACAGGTTGGTCAATTTCTCTGCTGTACTTCATTGTGTTCTTTAGACAATATAAGATGCTCTTAAAATTCCAATCCACATATCAAATGCAATTGCTCAAATGACCAATAGCTGAGTGTCTCTCACTAGTATCTAAGACAGAAGCCCTACAAAAGAGATTAAAAACAACTGGGTCAATATTCAGTCCACAGTAGTGCCAACTGCCGTGAGTCTTTTAGACCCAGATATTTAGTGCTTGGCTATGCTCAGATACAAGCACTGAATATCTGGGAATAATGTAGTCACTTTTTTGCAGGTGGTAGTTATCAGTGTGGGCAACCATTAAGATATATATATATATATTAACCATTAATTGCATAAAATGAGACATGCTAAAGCAGCATGAGTTAGTGGTAAAATTACATGTCTTCAGGGTAGCCCACATTGACAACTCCATCCCTTATTTAGGCACTGGTAATATTCAGACCGGAACCCAGAGAACTACCTCGATAAATTTAGGATGACCATTTTGCTGTCCTAACTTTAACCAGATAGTTAACCAGTTATTGTATTGAATATTGCTGCTGACTGTGACCACCCTGCCAAAGCAATCTGACTAGATGTATCCAGAAAAGATTCACTGAAAATCCAGGTATGATCCAGTGAGCAAGTCTTATCCAGGAAGAAGTCACTCCAGCCTCGATAAACCCCGCTGAATATCAGGCCTAACATTTTCTCAAGAAATAATTTGTTGAAAGAAATTGTTGTAAAATAATGACCCAAACAGGGATAAATTCTATATATGGCACCAAAAGAATCGATGCTGAAAAAAGTGCTATTCTACAAGACACACTTATAGTTAGGCAAAGTTTATAGAATAGTGCTTACATCCGGGAATCACGCCTATCTTTGAAGCATGTTTTAGTTGGTGCAAATAGCCGTGCCTAAATACCTGCATGTAAATTTAGATGCAGATACCCTTATTCTCTAACTATGCACAACGTAAAGGAATGCCCCTGATCCATTCATGACCCTTCTATTTCCACACCCCCTTTTATGACTCACGTGTAAAATTTAGGCATGTACATTTCAATGAACTCTTATGAGTGACAATTGTTTGTTAAAAAGCCAATTATTAGCACTATTTAGCTTGTTATTCAGTTCAATTGCGTGCGCAAATTGGGCGCATGCTAAAAATTTGTGCACACAATTTTAGTGACTTTTATAGAATTAGAAGGACAGTGCGCAGCAGTGATTTCTCTCCTATTGCATGAATGGTATCAGGAGAAATGTTTCTCTGCTCTAGCTCTCTAAGTCCCTTGCTCTATTTAATTTGGAGGTGGTAAGCATTTAATAAGTATGAATTCATCTTTCACTAAAATCAATCCCTTTTCGTAATCTTGCATCCTCCTCCTTTAGTCAGCTAAATTTTGGCTGCAAAATGAAAATGGCTCCAGGCTGAACTAGCAGTGGGTTGATTATATAACAAGAACAGCTCGAAACCTTAGTAGTGCAGATTGGCCTAATCTGACCTGGAAATGCTAGTCCGTTAATGAAAAGACCTCTGCTTTTGACAATGAATAACTTTAAGCCTGAACATGACACATCCTGCTACAGTGTAAGTGTAAGAAAAAAAAATTGTTCAGCTGTTCTGCACAGAAAGTCTATTTTAATATGGAAGTATATGAATTTGCAGAACCACTGGCAGAAACATGCATAGTCTTGAATGACATGCTTTAATAGTCAAACCAATTCCTGCATGTGAATTCGCTAGAAGATCAGCATCATAGTTGGATTGTTGCTATAATATAGAAAACAGCGGGGAACCATGGAACTGATTATAGGTTGTAATAACTGAAATGGAGGTTAGCTTCAAAATGTCTTCAAAGGGATAAAACTATTTTATCGCTCCGGTTTTAGAGAGCTAACAAAGAATGATATGTAAAAAGCAGGGAGATAATAGAGAAACACCAAGAGATGAGGTGAATTATAAAGAAAACAATTGTTTTATCCTGGTTTCTTTCATCATGTGAGGGAAATGTATAAACGTGGTTGTAGAAAGGATATTTCATACAGTACAGGCATTCATATGCTATTTGCACCTCTTCTTTATTCACACATACTATTTTCAAATAATTATGCAGGGAAAATAGCTTAGAAGTGTAATCAGATTTAGAGGTATTTAGAAATGTCTCAGCTTGGTATATATATATATTTTTTATTATTTTAAGTGGAGTAGCCTAATAGTTTAGAAGTGGGATAAGAACCTGGGAAAACCAAGGTTCAAAACCATCTGCAAGTTTCTTGCAATCTTGGGCAAGTCACTTAGGGGTCCTTTTACTAAGCTGCGAGAAAAAGGGCCCTGAGGTAGTGGTGGGTAAAAAGCTCCTAAAAAAATGACCATGCGGTAAGACTACTCTTGCTGCATGGCCATGTGGGGGCAGCACTTAGGCAACAGCTCCCATGGTAACCAGGCAGCAGACGGCGATGCCTGTTTACCGCTGGGTAAGCGCCACACTATTAAATTAAAAAATATTTTCTGTCGCACTGGAAATGGTGGCCATGTTGGGCCGACGGTAGTTCCAAGATAGCATGTGGTAAGCCCTCATTGAGCTTACTGAGGCTTTGTAAAAGGGCCCCTTATAGCTTCATTATCTTAGGAACAAACAAAGTCCCCCCCCCCAGCCCATATTCAGCTGTGGTCAATATTTTCAAAAGATATTGATTGTTGCTGGATGAATTTGACCTAGATATTTAATGCATGCCTAATCCGGGTACCAGTGATATTCAGACAAGTACCCATATTAAGTTAGGACAGCCTTTTTGCCTTCCTAATTTAATCCAGGCACTTAGTAGACTGAACATCCTCACTAATCGGGTAAATCCCAGTGGTGCTCCAACTCTGCCCCTGGATTGGGTAGTGCTGTGGTGATAATACTCTGCAGTTAAATGGTGATGAAAATGTGGGATGGCCTGCCTTCTGTGATTTAATTGGGTGGGAGCTTCTGCTGTCTGGTTAAATCTTTTTAAAAATCTAGCCTATAGATTGTAAGCCTTCTGGGGACAAGAAAATTCTACTGTACCTGAGCTACAACTGATAAAGGTGTGATCTAAATCCAAATTATTTTTTTTAATTCATTTATAAGCTGATTTTGGATAGGAAAGAATAAGATCAATGCAGCAAATATGAGTGAACATCAGAAACATTGATACAAGGTCAGAATAGCTGCCTGATCTCTTCTTGGGACTTGGAAATAACAAAACAATGCATGGAAAATGTGGTGTATCTAGCAATCAACAAATACATAAAATCATGGAGCAGTATTTAAATTTTGGACTTTTGCACATATGATAAACTACTTCTGTAACCAAATTACCTTTTCTCCTTGGAGCCAGTGTTTGCAATGGTCAAAATGAAAGGAAAACTAAGTTGATGAATTCATCACAAGTGAAATCAGTGGGTTTTTTTTTGGGGGGGGGGAGGGGGGGGGGTCAGTGAATTTGTATTGTCCTCTGCTGCAAAGAGTCATGAATGAGTAGGTTCCCTGAGAGAGCATGAGATGGTGGCCCTACCCATCCCCTCCACACTGCAGCCTGCAACACATGTGGAGTAGATGTCTGAAGGATCAGCCCTGGAGATGCTTCCAGAGATAGGGGAGAGCTCAAAAGATAAGATGACCTACCAGTGGTTCCCAAACCTGGTCCTGGAGGCACCTCAACCTCTCTCATGAATATTCATTGCAGATATCATCAAAACCTGACTGGCTGGGGTGCCTCCAGTGCAGGTTTGGGAACCATTAACCTACACTATTGCTGAATCTGAGCTGGGTGATCCAGAGTTGCAGCTGTTGTCACCGTAAGCTGGAAAGAGCATGTTGGCAGGACAGGCTAGCAATTTTGTTCTTCTAAATCATTGATCCCCCCACTTGACGAACTATTGGGTCTGTAGATTAGTGGACAAGGGCTCCCTGCAAAGAGGAAGGTGGTCCTAGAAGACTTCTGGGAGGCATTGGTGAGATGTGAATTTTCCATAAGTTATCTTGTTTCTCAATCATCTGTTTCCCCATGACTCTAGACTTAAGGAAATGGAACAACATGTTAGAAAATTGCAGACACAGATAGCCACAGTATAGAGAATTGAATCAGCATTTTTCAAGGAAAGTTGTTTTTGCAACTGAAGACTCCGGGGTCTTTTACTAAAGCTTAGCTCAAGTTATCTGCAGCAGGGCCCATAGGAATAAAATGAGCCCTGCTGCAGATAACTTGAGCTAAGCTTCAGTAAAAGACCCCCGGAGTCTTTAGAGAATGCTTATAGAAATTATCAAGTTGCTTAATTTTCCTAAGACAAGTGTTCTGGCTCCTACTTCTTTATAGACTTTGTACTTAAAGGATTCACTTAACAGACTGAAAGCTAAAGAAATTGTAGTTTCTAATATGTATTATTTACCAAGTGGAAAGAAGAAAGAGAATGAAGAGGAGGGAGCAGTGGACTCAACTGTCTCTGTGAATAGTTTAATTCTTTTGGGCTTTCTTGTATCTTCAAGTGATAATTTAGAGCAGCATTTTAAAATGGATGTCATAAGTACATAAGTAATGCCACACTGGGAAAAGACCAAGGGTCCATTGAGCCCAGCATCCTGTCCACGGCAGCGGCCAATCCAGGCCAAGGGCACCTGGCAAGCTTCCCAAATGTATAAACATTCTATACATGTTATTTCCGGAATTGTGGATTTTTCCCAAGTCCATTTAGTAGCGGTTTATCGACTTGTCCTTTAGGAAACCGTCTAACCCCTTTTTAAACTCTGCCAAGTTAACCGCCTTCACCAGGTTCTCTGGCAATGAATTCCAGAGTTTAATTACGCGTTGGGTGAAGAAAAATTTTCTCCGATTTGTTTTAAATGTACTACACTGTAGTTTCATTCAGACTCAGAATATGAACTTAATAACTTCCAAAGAACAAAAAAACCTCCCTAGCCACACAATTGTAAAAACTACATACTGACATGATAGTGGGTGTGACCCAACACAAATTATCACCAATACAGGTTTTTTTTAATTAATATATATTCTTAAAATGTTTTATTTTAAGTTTTTGCTATTTTGAAATATTTTACATTTTTAAATAAATGATATGAGATTTTAAAAAAAACACTGTTACACACTAAGGGCCCTATTTACTAAGCCGCGCTAGAGGCACGTTACTGTTTTTAGCACACACTAACTGTGTAGGCGCCCACAACATTTCTGTTGGCACCTACACAGCATGTGCTAATTTTGTGCACGTGCTAAAAACGCTAGTGCACCTTAGTAAACACTAAAAAGGCAGTCCTGAGATAAGCCCTCAGCAAACAAAAATGGTTTGCACCACCCGGTGTTAATTATGCTTAATGACAGCGATTGCAAGGCTCAAGTGATCTCATCCGCTACAGCATTCTTTAACCATTGTACACACACCACATCCTCAGACTTCTCCATTTCTAGTGTTGCTAAAGGACTGCACAATATAGCGTGTCGTATAAATCTCACGAGTGCTCAAAAGTGCCCAGTTTGCTTCTTCCGCAGGAGTCTGCCAACTTCTTAATCTGCTAGACCTCGCAGCCCAGATC
Organism: Microcaecilia unicolor; assembly: GCF_901765095.1. Classification (NCBI taxonomy): domain Eukaryota; kingdom Metazoa; phylum Chordata; class Amphibia; order Gymnophiona; family Siphonopidae; genus Microcaecilia; species Microcaecilia unicolor. Next base: position 328,238,256 of record NC_044035.1, read on the forward strand.
TTCTGACACTGCTGCCAGTACTACACTATCAAGCTTACCAGCCAGCAGACAGAGACACCTTCTTGAACATTCACTGCAAAAGTGAAATGAGCATCAGTTGAACGTAATGACATCATGAGCTACTCCCAAAAAACGGTCAACTACTCTGAAAAAATTCTAACGAAACAGTGAGGTGCTAATCTATTAGCAATAGGAGTAACATATAGCACCAAATCCAAAGTAGCCCAGAAACAAAATTCCAAGGTTTATTAATAAAAACATACCTGATGTGACCACTTTTTGCCTAATAAGGCTGCATCAGGCCTTCATGGATGTATTTTTAGGCAAAAATAAAAAAGACAATATGGCAAAAACTTTCCAAAATGCAAAAGTAAATGCAACCACCAATCCCCTCATTCTATAATTTTGCATGCACATTTTCACACCTTCGGGATAATGTGGGGTATAAATATCAAAATAAATAACGTATAATGCCAGTTAAGTGCACAAGTTAATTGTCTATTTAGGTGTGAAGTGACACTAACAACCAATAATCGACGATTATTGGAAATCGACATAAATTGGTCCTACAGGTTACCTTCACTTAGGTACAATTCTATAATGTTAGCGCCTAAATTTGATCGATCAAAACTGCGAAAGGAGTCTGGATATGGGAGCAGCATGGACAGGGCAGTTACACATGTAGGACCAGATTCAGTAAATGGTTCCCAAAGTTAGGCTCAGAGGTCCTGATGCTCAAAAGTAAATGTTGGCACTAGATGCCATTACCACCGTACTAGGGGTCGCATTTACCAGGGAAGAATTTTCAGAGGGGTCTAGCATGGGGAAAAAAATGAGTGCGCCAGGCATTGGAGCAGATAGCATGCAAATATAGTCAAGCTCATGTAAACGAGGTCATTTTCAGGCTTATTTTCAAAAGAGAAGGACGCCCATCTTTCGACACAAATCGGAAGATGGGTGTCCTTCTCACAGGGTCGCTCAAATCGGCATAATCGAAAGCCGATTTTGGGCGTCCCTAACTGCTTTCCGTCGCGGGGATGACCAAAGTTCCCGTGGGTGTGTCGGAGGCGTAGCGAAGGCAGGACTTGGGCTTGCCTAACACATGGGCGTCCTCGACCCATAATCGAAAATAAAGGGCATCTCTGACGAGCACTTGGATGACTTTACCTGGTCCTGTTTTTCTTATGACCAAGCCATAAAAAGGTGCCCGAACTGACCAGATGACCACCGGAGAGAATCGAGGATCACCTCCCCTTACACCCCCAGTGGTCAATAACCCCCTCCTATCCTCAAAAAACATCTTTTAAAATGTCATACTCAGGTCCGTCATAGCAGTATGAAGGTCCCTGGAGCAGTTTTAGTGGGTACAGTGCACTTCAGGCAGGCAGACCCAGTCCCACCCCCCCTACCTGTTACACTTGTGGGGGTAAATGTGAGCCCTCCAAAACCCACCAGAAACCCACTGTACCCACATCTAGGTGCCCCCCTTCACCCGTTAGGTTCTATGGTAGTGGTGTACAGTGGTGGGTAGTGGGTTTTGGGGGGCTGAGCACACAAGGTAAGGGAGCTATGTTCCTGGAATCAATTTCTGAAGTCCAGTGCAGTGCCCCCTAGAGTGCCGGGTTGGTGTACTGGCATGTCAGGGGGACCAGTGCACTACGAATGCTGGCTCCTTCCATGACAAAATGGATTGCATTTGGTCGTTTCTAAGATGGGTGTCCTTAGTTTCCATTATCGCCGAAAATCAGAAACGACCAAGTCTAGGGATGACCATCTCTAAGGACGACCTAAATTTCAAGATTTGGGCATCCCCAACCGTATTATCGAAACAAAAGATGGATGTCCATCTTGTTTCAATAATATGGGTTTCCCCGCCCCTCCACCTGGACATTTTCAAGGACGTCCTCAGCAAAACTTGGGCATCCCTTTCGATTATGCCCCTCTTTGTATTTCTTCTCAATGCTCAGAAAAGAGCGCCCGAAACAAAACTGCCTTACCGCTGCAAAAAATAACGCCAGATCAGAGCAGGCATTAGGGTGTCAGAAGAGAGAATTCCTCTATCTATGCCTATGGCACACATTAATGGTGACTAATTTTAGATGACCTGTACAGATGGCTATTGACCGGCAGTATCCTGCTTGTCATCCCTGATGCAGCATTCGTAGATGAAATGTGGCCATGTTGGCAATATTTTTATTAATACACCTTGGAATTTTATATTTGGACTATTTTTGGTTTTGGTGCTCTGTGCTGTTCCTGTGCTTACTATTGTAAAAAATTCTAATACATGTTCTTTATTCCACATTGTTAGAATACAGAACAAGAGGGATGGTTACTCTTCAGTAAGTTCAGTTACTTGTCAGAAAGGAAGCTGCTCATTTTCTCACTTTGTTTTTCATTTTTATACAGAGAAAAAAACATATTTGTATGTTAAAGTAATTAGAACCAATAAAGCAAGCAGCCGGTGCTAGAGAATCATAGAGATAAGCACATAGAGATGAAACCCTGCAGGTTCCATTTTTAGATGCTGGCTTTTTATGACTTGCGATCTTCTTTAATGTCCATCTTCTTGCAAATATGTAATGGTAATTGTTTGAATATCTACAGTTCATTAGGAAATTCAATTATAAAACCTAAATTAGGAGATAATGCAATATAGTAACAGCTTGATCACTGTTCCACCTAGTTTTTTGTTTACTACCTGGTATTATCCCCTACATAATTAAAGGTTCAAACCTTTAAAAGACTGTTGCCAGCAACATTTAATATTTAATGACAATATATTTCAAATGGCATGTTTTAGAGAATATTTCATATCTCATTTGACTCCAAAGGTAATTTAATTAGCATGCTGGATAAAGCATGATTATATGCCCATGGTGAAATGTCCAGATTGCCTTTGAAATAAATCAAATCTTATAATGCGATGAGCCAGAATTAGAGAATTAAGGCACATTACTGTATGGTGTTACAGTATTAATTAGCACCACGTAATTCCTCAATGCTTTACAGTCTAGTCACAGCACAAAATTATATTTTCTATTCACCCTTTAGCAATAGCTCCTGTCCATATAGTAATGGGGGACGTTTTCTGGTGTGGGCTTGAGGAATAGGGAGTCTTCAGAAGACAAAAGTGTCCTTTTACTAAGCCACGCTAAAAAGTGGCAGGCGGTAGTTTTAGCACTTGAGTTTCCCGCATGGTCCAGTCACTTTTTACTGTGGCCATAAAAATCCTTGTTTTCAATGGAGGCAGTAAATGGCCATGTGCTGATAAAAGCATTGGCACATGGCCATTTACCGCTTGAGCCTTTATCACCTCCTATTTAGTAGTCGGTAAGGGCTCACAATCTACTTACACGGTAATCGAGTGGTATGTGGCAGCAGCTGTGCATTGCCCATTACTGCTGGGCACGCCCCCCTGCACTAGAAAATAAAATTTTCTAGGCATGGGAAATGGAGTGCACTGGTCACAGTACTACCGGTAGTGCTGTTTAACCACCATTTTTTAAATTTTTGTTGCATTTGTACCCCATGTTTTCCCACTCATGGCAGGCTCAATGTGGCTTACATGGGGCAATGGAGGGTTAAGTGACTTGCCCAGAGTCACAAGGCACTGCCTGTGCCTGAAGTGGGAATCAAACTCAGTTCCTCAGTTCCCCAGGACCAAAGACCACCACCCTAACCACTAGGCCACTCCTCCACTCCATTACTAATAGGGCCCCAAAATGTCAAAAGGATTCCACGGACTAATCCAATAACAAGGATGCATTATGGGCCCGATTCTATGTATGGAGCCTAAAATAATGCACGTTAGGCAATCACGGCTAAATGTATTCAAAATACCGTGTGTAAATCTACGCATGGTATTTAGAATATGCTTAGGCGTGGTTTATGTGACTAAATCTATGCGCATCCATTTACGCCAATGAAAAGCTGGTATAAATCCCTGCACGTCGATTTATGTGCACTGGCCCGTATTTTACAATAATGCATACCTATTTTGGAACGCCGATGAAACGCCCATTTTCACGATCCTAAGCATGCCCCTTTTTGCCTGTGCGCATTAGAATTTAGGCGCAGTACATTACAGAATACACAGCAATGTACGCATATAAATTCTAATTTTTGCCAGTGAGTGCTCGCTATTGCTTGTTAGCTGTTAACACTTAGCTTGTTAAAACAATTCATCTACATGCGTAGTTATAGAATACGCCTAGATTTATGTGCAAAACCACATGTAACTCTAGGTGTGCTATATAGAATCCAGGGGTATGTCTTTGAAGGAAGAGTTAACAATCGCACTTTTCTTGCTTTTGCATACTACGTTCTATTTTTTCCATTTATTTTGCTATATTGGTTTTTACCCAAATTCATTAATTTTTCTAGATGATTGACATTTTACTGATTGTGATAATTTTATTTGACCACTATAAAAATTATGTAGAATGATAATGTTGCATGCTTGCAATATGAGTTTCTTACTTCTCCCTGGTTTTGTAGTATGAAAATATTAATTTTGTATCAGATCCATATTGCATAAAATTGTATTATTTGAATTGCAATATCCAGGCATAGAATGATCTTCACCAGGTTTTGCTTTTACAATTTTACATATAGTTGGGGTGACTTAAGGTCAGTTTCTCTATGCTCTGTTGCCTTAAGTTTCTGACATTTTTCTAAATCAGTTGTTATTGTTTTTTGCATCAGAATGCATTATTTTATATATGCCAATGTTATGCGTCATTTAGGAAGGCTGCCAAATTATCAAATTAATCCAAGTGTTGCACCATGTGTCAGTGTAGGTTGAGGTGACAAATTACTCAATGTTCTCTAATGTTGTTAACCTTGTTCCTGTTTTTCTTTAGTGGTTCTCTGTGCTAGCTGCATGTATTTTTCATTCCAACTAAAATAACAGAGCCTTTATCATTTGAAACTTTATTTATTGTAATCTTGCAATGTATTGAAAAGAAAAAGGGGGTATTATGAAAAACACTCATTGCTAGATGGTCACTACTATTACGTTCACTAAGAATATGCAGAGAATGAGATCATATCATATTCATAAACTATTTCAGTTCAATTCATTAATAAACCCTTTTAGAGCTTCACTCATCAAAATTCATTTTCATTTGTACTTAAGCTGCTTGTGTTGAATTGCCAAGTTTACAACTTCAGATAAGTTATAAATATTCTAGTTTTTATAGAGTGGGACAAAACAGGCATTAAGATTTGACCTGATGAACTGTACTTGATATTATCCTAAAATAGGTGTTAGGAACTATTTGCAGACTGGATCTGAGACTTGCAGGCCCACAGGGATATTCTCTCTTTAGTCCTGAGTAGAGAGGTGTGGTAGCCGTGTTAGTCCACTTTTAAAGGTAATCAATACAAATAAAACAAAATAAAACATGGAAAAGAAAATAAGATGATACCTTTTTTATTGGACATAACTTAATACATTTCTTGATTAGCTTTCAAAGGTTGCCCTTCTTCGTCAGATCGGAAATCTCTTTAGTCCTGAAAGCCAATTTTCAAAGAGAAATCTGCATAGTGTGAGTCTTTGAAAATGTGACCATCTGCAGAACGGGGCTCCCATTTTGACTTATTGCACCTGCACATACTTTTCTTCTCTGACATTACTCTGACCTACCTCCATAGACAGCAGGATTGATAAAGCACCTATGTAGATGATACCATTCCAGTAGTGCTGGGACAGAACTGGTCTTCTTTAGCTCAGAACATAGTGTAAACACTCTGAGCATTCACAGCCCATCTCGCATACAGCGATCTTCTCATGCCCTTAATCGCGGAAGAAGAAAAAAAAAAAAACACTTTCAAGGAGATGGGTGGAATTGTGTACTTTATCAATCCTGCTGTCTATGGAAAGAAAGCATCTATGGAAAGAAAGCTGTTATAAGTAATCAATCAGGGCCAGCATTAGAGGGGCAAAAACATGACAGTTGTTCTGTGTCTCCATAGTACAGTGGGCTCCAAGTCTGTCTGAATTTGAATGAGATAGAGCTTGCTTGTGGGCTTTAGGGCCTCCATCCAAATTTCTGCAATAGGTCCCAGCATATTTAACACCAGTCCTATAATCAACATTGCTGATCACACAAAGCTATTCAAAGTTGTTAAATCGCAAGAGGAATGTGAAAAATTACAAGAGGAACTTACAAGAAGACTGGGAAACTGGGCATCCAAATGGCAGATGACGTTTAATGTGAACAAGTGCAAATTGATGCATGTGGGAAAGAGGAACCCGAATTATAGCTATGTATTACAAGGTTCCAAATTAAGAGTCATCAACCAGGAAAGGGACCTAGGTGTCAACATTGATGATACATTGAAACCCAATGCTCAGTGTGCGGCAGCGGCGGCTAAGAAAGCAAATAGAATGTTAAGTATTATTAGGAAAGGAATGAAAAACAAAAATGCGGATTATATAATGCCACACCTTGAATATTGTGTGCAATTCTGGTAACCACATCTCCAAAAAGATATAGTGGAATTAGAAAAGGTACAGAGAAGGGCAACAAAAATGATAATAGAGTTGGGACAACTTCCCCATGAGGAGAGACTAGAGCATCTAGGGTTCTTCAGCTTGGAAAAAAGAGGGCTGAGGGTAGATATGATAGAGGTCTATAAAATAATGAGTGGAGTTGAGTGGGTAGACGTGAATCGCTTGTTTACTCTTTGCAAATTACTAGGACTAGGGGGCATGCAATGAAGCTACAAAGTAGTGCATTTTAAATGAATTGGAGAAAATCTTTCTTCACTGAACATGCAATTAAACTCTGGAATTCATTGCCAGAGAATGTAGTAAAAACAGTTAGCTCAGTGGGGTTTACAAAAGGTTTGGATATCTTCCTAAAAGTAAAGTCCATAAACCATTATTAAAATGGATTTGGGGAAAATCCGCTGCTTATTTCTAGCATAAGCAGCATAAAATGTATTGCACTGTTCTGGTATCTTGCCAGGTACATAAGTACATAAGCATTGCCACACTGGGACAGACCAAAGGTCCATCAAGCCCAGCATTCCAACAGTGGCCAATCCAGGTCACAAATACCTGGCAAGATCTCAAAAAAGTTCAATACATTTTATGCTGCTAATCCCAGAAATAAGCAGTGAATTTTTTCCAAGTCAATATAATAATGGTCTATGGACTTTTCCTTTAGGAAGCCGTCCAGACCTTTTTAAAACCCTGCTAAGCTAACCACCTTTACCACATTCTCTGAAAAAGAATTCCAGAGTTTAATTACACGTTGAGTGAAGAACAATTTTCACTGATTCGTATTAAATTTACTACTTTGTAGCTTCATCCCATGCCCCCTAGTCCTAGTATTTTTGGAAAGAGTAAACAAACGATTCACATCTACCCGTTCCAGTCCACTCATTATTTTATAGACCTCTATCATATCTCCCCTCAGCTGTCTTTTCTCCAAGCTGAAGAGCCCTAGATGCTTCAGCCTTTCCTCATAGGCAAGTCGTCCCATCCCCTTTATCATTTTTGTTGCCCTTCTCTGTACTTTTTGTAATTCCACTATATCTAAAGTCCCTCCTCTTTGTACTTTCATGCTTTCCAGAACATGTATTTCATTATAGCTGCAATCCACAAGTGTCTATAAACTCTACTTCTCATATGATCTACCTTTATGTTACCCTTGCAACAGGTCTTTCTTTTCATCTCTTGTATGCCCTTCTTCCTTCATATGTAATAGTGGTTGACTGTAGTTCGGTGTGAAAGGGATCACTTTTATAAAGTGTATGTCGCCTCTGTTGATTATACTTTGCAGCTTTAGGCTGACAGTTATTTTTTGACTATATAGTCTTTATGTAGTTGTAAAATTCCTACTGCCACTGAATAAGGAATGATTATTCAATAAAAAAAAAAAACATGCTAAACTATGATGGATAAAGAAGTTTATTGTAGCTTTCTTTACAGATTTCTTTTCTGAGTCCAATTGAAGCCACATGAAAGGAATAGTTACTAATGTGTGCCAGTGGTGTAGCTGCAGGTGGGCCTGGGTGGGCTGTGGCCCACCCAATTTGTATTCAGGCCCACCCAAAATTGTGGCTCTCTTGCTATGGCTGGTGGGAATCCTCACATCCCACAGCTAAAGATTTCCTCTCGTCAGGCAGCCAATGCTCTTCCAAACAGCAGCTGGCACCATACACCGGCCCCTCTGCACATGCTCAGTTTTCACCAGGCGGAAGCACTGAGCATGTATGGACTTCTGGCAGCAGCGTCAGCTCAAGTCAAGTGCTGCCAGCTGCTGTTTGGAAGAGCACTGGCTGCCCAAGGAGGAGGGAATCTTCAGCTGGTGCAATCTGGGGATCCACACCAGCTCAGGTATTTAATATTTTCTGTTTGAAGGTAGGAGGAAAGCAGGGGGTAGGAGGGGGGCCAGGAGGGTTTGAATTCTGTGCCCATCCATTTTGGGCTCAGGCCCACCCAAAACTGGCTGTCTGGCTACGCCCCTCGTGTGCTACCAGTTTTACATGATGTCACACTTAGTACTGTGAAGAGTGCAGTGCCAGGGAAATGAGAAGTCCTCTGATAGTTGCTTGCCTTTGCCAGTTAGTCAGGGTTGACCTCCAATCCTTAGTTCTCTCAGTAAAAAGTCCAACAATTTTAAATCCTCCTCTTTTGGACAAAGGCCTGTTACAATGTTTGAATGTTCTTTAGTATTTGAAAATTCAGATCCAGTTCCCAGTAGTACTGAGCACTTCTCCCAGTGTTCACAGTCTCCACAGTTTAAACTTTTATCTGCCTCCAAAGTGAATTGGTCAGAACAGAGTTGCTTTACAACAAACCCCTGCCAGACAAAGTTTAGTTACCAAAAAATAAATCCCGAGAGACAAACAATATGAATCCAGAAAAATCAAAAAATAGTCAATCTCAATATAAAGAAAGTGTAGAGATGTCTAGAGAATAACACAATCCTGTGGCACTTTCATTGAAAAAGGGCTTAAGGAGGATTCAGTATAAGCTGTTCCCACAGCTGAGATTAATTTTCAGTGAGTTAAGTTGAAAAATGGCTCTCTTGAAAGCTCTATACATCATTTATACTCCTTATTTTGGATCCCTTTAATTTTATTTCTTTTTCTTTTTATATATATTCCGAACACATGAAAACCTAATGTATGTTACATATCTAAACAGGAATGTGAAAACTTCAGTAGAAATCTATATACACTCTTTTCCCCAAATCCTTTGACTGAAAAAGCTAATCGTATGTCCATGCAAAATATGCAGTACAAAAAAGCACCAGAAAGTCAAAGAACAGAAAGGAGCAAATTTATCTAAACTTGTATTTTTCCTCACTTTTTCCACTGTCTTTTCCAAATGGTCAAAAAGAATCCCTGTTTCAAAATATCTTCCTCAGGGACGCCAGTGCTACTTTGCCCAGGCCTGTCAAACATTGGGGCTGGAAGTCCATGGAACCCCTGGAGTTTCTCCCTTATATGGTAGGGAAGCCCTACCCAGTGCATCCCAGGAAGCACTGGGCAGAGCAGGGTACCACCATTTTGAAAGTGGTGCTGAAGAGGAGGGAGTGTGCTACACCCTCCTCTACCACAGAGGTACAAGGGGAGCAGGTTGGCTGCTAGACTACCAGGCAGGTGGGGGGGGGGGGGGGGTTAGGTTGGCAGCCCATTTGGGCCATCAGAGATGTTTTTTTAGGATGTGTGTGTTGTGGGGGGGGGAGGGTTAGGGGGCTGGAGATCCTCTGGATCTCCAGCACCCTGGGCTCTTGTGTCGGGGGGACTACAGGTCCACTGAAGCTCCAACCCCCTTGTGTTGCTGTCCTGGGGTAGGTGTGGGGTATTGGGGGGAGCACTAGGCAACCAGGACCTTTCTTTTGGAGGGAGTCCAGGGGTCCCACGAACCTCTAGCCCCTGTGTTTGACAAGTCCAGGCTTTTGACAGCCAAGATCTGTCAAACAAGTGTGGGAGGATTCAGGCACAATCCTCCCTCACAGGACTTCTATGATCAGAGATAATAGCATGCTTAAATTTGCATGCTGTTAGCTCTGATCATAGTGGCGTTAATGCTCCGTGCTGTTCTGGCACTAATCTTAGAGTGCTGTTTGGAACAGCGCAAGGCTTCTGATGATCTGGGTCTAAGTGTTCCTGTATTAAGGAGCCTTTTACTAAGGTGTGTTAATGAAGTTAGCATTCACATTTAGCCCCCCCCCTAACCCCCCCAGACCGAAAAATAATCCCTGGTGGCCCAAGTGGGCTGCTAACCTAACCTCCCACCCACCCTCATGGTCTAGCGGCCAACCCACCCCTGGACCTCTGTGATGGAGGATTGAGTAGTACTCCTTCCTCTTCCAGTGCTGCCTTCAAAATGGCGATGCACTGGGTGGGGCTTCCCTACCATATAAGGAAGTTTGTTTGTTTAACAGAGGGGCCCTTTTACTAAGCCACAGCAAAATTTGAGCTTAGCGTATGCTAATGTGGGAATTTCCCCACACGCTAAGTCCAGATCTAACGTGACAGTATTTTAAGGATTTTTCCAATTTGTAGTCTGTTGCTCTTGGGTGGAGACTATTGTCTGTGTTCCCATGGAAATCCACTAGTCTCCTCCTTCCCTTCAATCTCAGATACAAGGCTGGTGGTTTTCCTCTGGATTCAAATAGGGCTAAGCCTCTCTCCTCCCCCCACCTAGGGAAAAAAGGTTTTTCCTACTGAGTCTCTGTCAGGAAGGGGCTTGAAAGGTTACAGGAAAGCTTTAATTAGTTATACGTGTACTGGATGATTTTTAGCCAGGGCCCACATAACTATCTTAAGCTCCAGCAGCCTGCTGGGCTTAAATTAGCCCCAGATATTTAATGCCGGTGTCCCGACACTGAATATCTGAGGCTAATTCTGCCCATAGCTGTCAGCATTTTCAGAAAAGCTGCCCACCACGGGCTGAATATTACTTTCATAAAAACACTTAAGAAATGGCCTTTTCCTTCTCCCAAGCTTTCGAGACTAAACAATAAAATCAAACAAGATTACCTTATGTTACTGCTACAAGTTCTGCTCACTACGTAAAGAAGGGATTGTTCACATCATAGCTTTGTTATTCTTGTTTGTTTGTTTTTTTTAACCAGTCTGCTGTTTATTCAACTCCAGTCAACTATGAAACAGGCCTTAAACACCCATGTGCTGGTGGTTAATGAAACTGCTCCTGTAGTATTCATAATATGATTATGATGCATCTCTTGCTAGCGGTAAGAGCGCCAGGGTGCCTTGCTCTAACAGCCTTGTACATCACCACATATGGAAACTCCAGAATTACAGAAAGACGCTAAAGGAAGCTATCAGCAAACAAGTGCATCTTTATTTGCCCCTTGTTGACAAATTTCTACTTTACATATATACTAGAAGGACTTGATTCTGTAAGAGGAAAAACCCTTAGATGTAGCCACATATCTTTAAAACTAATTAATGCAGAAACAAGCCATCATTTCCACAATTATTATTTCAGCATTTTAGCAATACAAGTTACAAAAGGGCCCTTTTACGAAGGTGTGTAAAGGCCTACGCATGCCCATCATGCGCCAAATCGGCATTACCACCCGGCTACCGCGTGCCTCATGCGGTAATTCTGATTTTGGCGCATGCAGAAAACACGCGGTCAAAAATATTTTCTATTTTCTACCGTGTGGTGCTTACCTGAGTGGGTGAATGTTGTATGCCTTTTCCCCGGGTAGTGTGTGAGAACTTAACACTAAATTAATAGGTGGCGGTAAAGTCTCAGGCTGAAAATGGACACGTGCTGGTTTTTATTTTGCCGCAAGTCCATTTTCCGGCCTCATTAAAAAAAACAAAAAACTTTTTTTCCAGGACGCTGTAAAAAAACTGGCCCGTCAAGCACCCAAAAGATGTGCTTGCACTGCCGCAGGCCACTTTCTGCTGCCGCTTAGTAAAATATAATTGGTAATGCTGAAAACGTAATTGGTAATACTGAAACTCTGAACACGGTTGCCTCGTCAGATCCTGTCCCATGGGGGATTTTTGAAAACCTGGTTCTTTTTCATGAATGTCTAAAAATGTGTTGATTAAGGAGAAGATACAAATTCCAGGGGGGAATTCTAGAAATGGTGTCCAAAGATAGATGCCGGAAAGATCTGTGCTAAACTAATATTCTATAAAGGCCACTTTGTGCTGAGCACTTTTATAGAATACTAGTTTGATGTGGATTTCGTGCCCTGAGGACTTGGTTTTTCAAGATATCCACAATGAATATGCAAAAGAGAGATCTGCATTCAGAGGAGACAGTACATGCAAATTTATCTCATGCATATTCATTGTGGATATCCTGAAAATCCAACTTGCTATGTGTGCCTTGAGGACTGGGTTCAGAAGCCCTGCCATAGACAAATATAATGATCGGTGGCAGATTACTAATAGTAGATCTGCAATTTTTATTTATTTTCAAAATTTCTACTCTGTATTATCTTTACAATTCTAGGTGGATTAAACATAATAAAAAGAAAGTTCAAGAATCATTTTAATTTAAAACATCATGAAGTTTCTTT